>NC_080095.1:28192701-28465201 GCF_950005125.1 Chionomys nivalis | reverse complement strand
GGGCTAATGTTTCTCGAATCTCTTATCTGGAATTACTAACTGCAACTCCTAATCCTGGGAACTTTTCTGACTCAATAGAGATAGTGAGGCACATATTCTAAAACAACACTTGGAACATTAACAAGACCTTACAGTTCTGAAGAGGGAAGTAAGGCATGCAGTCACAGAACAGGGGAAAAGCCTCAGGAATACACATGGTACCAATGTCGAGAGTAAACTCCCTGGACACCAAGCATAGAATTATTGGTAGGATCTGGCATGTTCCAAGAGGAAAAAAATACAATGTGGATGGAGAGATCCATCTTTGCCATACGTAGGAGCTTGTAATGGTAGAAAAAGTGTGGTATAGTGAGATGGGAAAAGAGCGTCTTATTAAAATCTGCCTTTTACAGAGAGATTGAGATGCGGGACCCTCTTGGAGAAAAGGGACCTGTATTAAAGCATATCTTGCAGATATGAAATAATTGTCTGGGTTTGAATATTATTGCCCTTAAAGCATTGTACCCTTGTCCATTACTTTTTAACGTTGTAACTGGAAGTCGCCGCCAGCTGACATCAGTGCTGCGAGAGCAGGATGCGTCTGGCTCGATATTTAGTTAAGCCTGCAAAAGTGCTGAATTTTCTATGTCTGGAATAAGGTTATGTAGGGGGTGGGAAGGTACATTTTGGGAAGCATAAAGGGGACCAATGATGGATTTCATAATGATTACAATGCATTCCTTAAATTATGATGTACTTCTTAAAGTCAAAATTAGATGCCAAAAATAAAACTGTTCATGCAACCCTGGTAAGAAAAACTCTTAATAGAGTATTTTATAATCAAGTATAAAGATGGCCTGGGCTACATGGGGTCACTTGAGGGCAATCCACTTGGTGGTCAGAAGTTTTCCTTGCACTGATGTCCCTTTCGACTTCAGGGCCTGAACTCGAGCCAAGACTGGACCCCGGCAATTAACTGTTGTGGATTTCTTGGTTCTCTGCTGGTAAGGGTCTCCAACCAGACTCCAGAGTCTTTTATTTCTCACAGCCCGATAATGTCCCCTGCCTTTCTATCCTGTCTCATAAGCAATCCTGCATTAGAAGAAGAGAGGGAGGACTGCCATGGGAAAACTGTGACAAGGGCACTCATTAACAGAAACTGTAATCTGCTTCCTGATCATCATTTATATGGGCCACCCCAAATGTACATTTTAGGCCTACCGTTAATGCTAGATAACATCCCTAAACTAATTTGAAAGAGATCTGGTTGGTAAGGCTTTAAAATTATTTGTCTTTCCTCTTTTTCATTTTAAAAGCACTACCTCCCACCTCCTTCCAGCCCCCTATTACACTCATGTCCCAGTGCTTCCAAGTTCATCCCAACCTTTGTAACCCCCCAAAACGAAAAACTTAAACAAACACATACATGTGCACATCCACACACACATACACACGCACACACACATACACATGTTCAATTTGTATTATCTGTATACTCACTTGAGTACCATCAAAAATGAGTCCCTCCACTCCCACACCCCTGTTCCCCCTTTTCCAGAAGCCATAAATTGTAGACAGATACCCTTCAGCATCCCCATCACACACTGCAAGAGTTCTCTTTGGTGACCTGCTGTCTATTACCTTTTTTGGGGGGGTGGGAGTAGGGGTTGTCACAGAAGCCTTTCATGTCCCATCCTCTCAAATGAGCACCCATAGCCTCCTCACTCTTCACAGTCAGCTGGAGAACAACAGATCACGGGTACTAGTGAAAGCACAGACCACGAGCATGGCCCCAGTTGTGGTAGGACCATGGATCCAGACATGGACTTTTGGCAGCAGGACAAGTCTGGACATCACCATGGCCGCAGTGGGCAGCAACCATCACCCTTTCTTAAGTGTGTCCTCAAGTTTCACGGTAACCGATCTAGGGCAATGTATCATTTCTAAGCTGTGCCCAGGCTCCTTTGCCTCAAAAGACAAACAAACATTTCCATTTTATCTTTGTGGGGTGGCAAGGCTAAGTAAGAAAAAGAGTGTCTTAGGTTTTAGGCAAAATATCAGAAAGCTTTCTGGTCTGATAAGAGAAGGTAGGTACCTTCTCCAGAGGCCAAAGTCCAGCTCAAAGAAAAAGAGTGGGATCCAATTCAAACCCCATTTGGCTTCACTAAAGCATCCTATCAAGTGATGGCCAACATTGCCCAGGAGAGCTGCAGCTCACAGCAGGGAATGAGGTTGCTCACTTCTAAACCCTGCCTTGAGATCTAGCACTAGGCCTGCTCAACCTCAAATAATTATTCTTCCTTGTTAACTGCCCAGATTTCCCTCTTTGGGATGGCAGGGGGAGCTTTTTTCACTTAACTAGCAAGGTATGCTAAAAGATCTCAGACTCCACATTGGCGTCATGATGTATTTAAAACAGAGCATTTGATAGTAAACATTTTGGCTCACTCAGAAGAGGCCTAACAGGATGGCTGGTTCAGAACTAGACTGTGCCACTAACTGAACTCATGACTTTAGGGTGGTGGCTTCACAAATGGTGGGCTCAGTTTTCTTCGATGTGAAAAGATGAGTCACAAACACCAACAGTGCTTCCCAAAATGGAGGCACAGGCCATCTGTATCTAGATTCCCAGGATGTTTGTCATCCTAAAGGTGTCCCAGAGAGCCACCCAAGAAATATGCCAATATCGGTTTCCATATTCACAAATAGTTCTATCTCCTTTGGGGATGAGTGACCATCTCAAGACAATGGCCTCTCCCTGGATGTCAAAACTTTGAAAAGTCAGTGTGAGGTTTCCAGCTCTCCTCCTGGGTAGGCTTCAAACCTGGCTTGGATAGGGGTGAGACAAGATTGTTTGTTCCTAGAGCATATACCACCAGCCTATCCCAGTTGATCCAAGGATCTAAAGACAAGCCAGTTTATGACACACAGGAAAAAAGAGAGAGTTTCCTGAAAAGTGACTCGTATGGCTTCCTGTTGACTCACACCAGTCCATGCTGATCCCTGCTTGTCCTACCTTCTTGGCTTACAGAATTCCAATTACACTCATTCAAACAATGTGTTCCATCCCAAGAGATGGGAGATAATTCCTCTACTTCTAGAGTTTTCAAATTCCAGCAAGCACCAGAATCACCTGGGGATCTTGGTTGAACACAGATCACTGATCTTCAAACCCTCCAAGAATATCCATGTCTAACACGTTTCTAGAAGGTAATGATGAAGACTGCTCAGGGACCACACATCAAGAGTCACTGGTCAAAGTCAATTCAATCGCCCTTTCTTGGATGCTTGCCTTCCTAACCTCTCTCATAGCTGGGAATGGTCAAGTGATCCATTTCTACCGGATGAGACAGAAAAAGAAAAAAACTAAGCCATACTTGTGCATGTGTGCACATCTGCCTACACATATACACACACAGTACATATGCAAACAATACAACAGAACTTATACCCTTCACAAATATTAACTCAGCATGTAACACAGACTTAATTGGAACTATGCAACTAAGAAACACCTGGATAACAGAAGAAACTTAGCTGACCTTGAGCAGGACTCGTAATAACCTTTTTAATAAATACCAAAGGCACACGCATGAAGAAAGTGGTCAATATGCTAGACTATGTGGAAAAAATCTGTTGTGCAAAAGATGTAGTTAGGAGAATAAAATGACAAGATACACAGAATATTTTCTAAAGTCACATCTAATAAAGTCACATCCAATAATCAAAATATTTAAAACTCAACAATTTAAAACAACTTAACTTAGATATGGGCCAAAGACATTAATAGAGCTCTATTAGCTGTCAGGTAAGCATGTGAGAATATATCCCACATCATATGCCGTTTGGGAACTGCAAATTGAAATAGGGAGCAACCACAACACACTGGTTGGAAAGTATGCAGACACCACCTAATGTTGTCAGGGAAGTGAGGCAACAGGAAGGGCAAACTCTCATTTGTTCTTTATAGAAGTGGAAAGTGGTAATGGTTTGGGAAAATGGGGGGGGGGGGTCTTAACATGAAGCATGCTCATAAATCCAGTGCTGAAGACAGAATGTCTACATTGCCTGCAGAAGATAAACTACTCCGGTGCCCAGGCCCTGTGACACAGTGACCTATTGCTCCCATAATTACGGAATGTAATATGGCTGGGCTTTAAAAAAGATTATGGTCACTGGCTTAATCTAATCTCTGAGTCTTCAAAAGCAGAGACCTTTCCCCCAGCTGGGCCAGAGTGGAAGTCGGGGCTATCCAAAGTATGAGGAGGATCCAGAGCATCCTTGGTTTTGAAGCTGGGAGGCGGGCGGGGCGGGGGGGGCATGTAATAAAGCATTTGGGCAAAACTGAGAAAATGGCTCTGTGGTAGCTTGAATGTAATTGGCCCCCATAATTTCACAGGAAGTGGCACTGTTAGGAGGTGTAGCTTTGTTGGAATAGATATAGCCTTGTTGGAGGAAGTGTGTCACTGTGGGTCAGGCTTTAAGGTTTCCTATGCCAAGTGTCTCAATAGACTTCTGTGGCCTGCATATCAAGATGTAACCAACACCACATCTGCCTGCATGCCGCCATGCTTCTTGTTATGAGAATAATGGACTGAACCTCTGAAATCACAATCGAGCCACCCAAATTAAATGTTTTCTTTATAAGAGTTGTTGTGATTATGGTGTCTCTTCATAACAATAAAAACCATAACTAAAACGGGTTGGTACCAGAGACTGGGGTATTGCTGTGGTAGACCTGACCGCGTTTTTGTTTGGAGGAAATTGGACTTTGGTACCTTGGCTTATAAAAGCAGTGGAATGCTTTAAGCACTACTTAATAGACCATACTAGTAGGAACATGGAAGACAGAGGTGCTAAGTTATTTGAACTCTTGGAGGCTCTCTCAAGAAGTTTCAGAGAAAAATTTTAGTATATGGCCTAGAGATTTTTTTTTGCAATATTTTGGTGAAGAAAGTGGCTGCCTTTTGTCCTTATCTGAAGAGTCTGCCTGAGGCTAAAGCGAAGAATTTTGGATTAAGTTTTGGATTAGTTTAATTGGCAGTGGAAATCTTGAAACAGCCTATTATAGACTCTGTCATGTGGTTTTTAGTGGTAACTCTAATGAAAATTTATAATGAAGAGGAGCAAGCTGAACAGGGTAAATTACAAAATGAAAATTTTGAGGAGGAACAAGCACCAGGAAGTGGAATAAAGCTAACTCCTGTGTTCAAGGAGATGAACAGATTAAGAAATAAAACAAAGGGAATGGTGATCTCAGGGCAAGATCCCACCCAGCTGTGTTTTCAACTTGTGAAAAGGAACTAAAGAAAAGCTTAGAGCTGGGTGTGGTGGGGCACACCTTTAATTCCAGCACTGGGAAGATGGGGGCTGGTAAATCTCTGAGTTTGAGGCAAGCCTAGTCCACAGAGCGTTTCATCACAGTCAAGCTTAGACAGTGAAGGACAGAACACTGGTAAAGATGTAACTGAATGAGGGAGCCATGTTTCAGCCCCAGGAAGCAGCAGAACTTGGCAGCTTTGGCCACATGGTTCTGACTTTAGAGTTAAGCACAGAAGAAAGGAGTTATGGAATTTGCCTCCATGCCCAAAGAAAGTCACTGAGGCCAGGCATGTGCCAGGGGTGTCCCTGAAAAGAGGCCCAGAGAAGTCATTGAGTGAGCTGTGGAGTTGAAACCTGGATTGCCTTGGAGGACCTAAAATGTGAGAGATGCCAGTGCTGTGGGATACCTGCCGAGGAGAGCCGCTAACTGGAGGTGGAAACCGCCGAAGAGAAAGAGTGTGCTCTGGTCAACAAAGCTGAATGGAGTTGGAGATTTGAAGAGCGTTTTGGCACCAGATATGGAGATGCAGAGTTTAGAGTTTGCCCTGCTGGTTTTAGGTCTTGCTTTGGTCCAGTATCTCCCCACTATGATCCCTTCCCTGTGATTTGGAATGGTAATGTATATCCTGTGCCTTTATATATTAGAAATATGTGATTTTCTTTTTTCTTTTTACTTTACAGTTAAGAGACTGTGTGAATCTCAGAAAAGACTTTGAACTTTGTACTTTTAAAATTTGTTGAGAATGTGATAGACTAAGGGGACTTTTGAAAAAGGACTAAATGTATTTTGCATGATGATATCATTACAAATTTATGGGGGCCAGGGAGTAAGATGTGGTAGTTTGAATGTAATTGGCCCTCATAATCTCATAGGGAGTGGCACTACTAGGGGTGTGGCTTTCTTGGAGTGGGAATGGTCTTCTTAGAGGAAGTGTGTCACTGTGGGAGCAGGCTTTGAGGATACAGCTGAGCATCTCAGTAGACTTCTTGTGGCCTGCATATCAAGATGTAACCAACACCACATATGCCTGCACGCTGCCATGCTCCCTGCCATGATGATAATGGACTGAACCTCTGAAATTGTAATTAACCCACCCCAATTAAATGTTTTCTTTATAAGAGTTGCTGTGGTCATGGTGCCTCTTCACAGCACACACACACACACACACACAAACACACACACACACAAAAAAAAAAAAAAACCTAAAGGCTCCTACTTTATAAGCCATAAAGGAAACGGTTTTCTGTCCTACAACCACAAAGAACCATGTTTGTATCTATTTCCTCCAGATGGAAACATTGCCTTGTGGGGGACGCAGAGAGGATCGCAACTCATGAAATTCCCAGTATTCGTGAGGACCCTGCTGAGGTTTAATAATCAGTAAGCAACTCCTGAGAAGGAGACTTGGTAGTCTAGCTACCCACAAACTGCACAGGGAGCTCCACTGTGCAACTTTTGTAAGTTATCACCCTTAGAGGTTTTAGTAATGCAGCTGCCTGAGTCACTCACGCTTCTGTAAGTAACCCTTCGTGCACGCTCCTGCAAGCAACCCCAAACTCAGCTAGGCTTAGATGGAATTATTGCTTTGGTTTGAAATTACTTTCTCCATCTAAGTTGAATAGAAAGAGTACCCACCCAAGGAAAAGTAATGAAGTAATTACCGTTTTCCGAATATGAATGCACTTGGAAGCAGATTCTCTCTCAAACCTGGAGCTTCATCTGGCCCAACACCTTGACTTTGGCCTTGTTGATACCCTGACCATGTAAGACATGTCTGCTCACCTTCCTGAATAACTTCCTGTCTTTGCAAGTGCTGCAAGAACCTGAATGGGCTATCAGCATAAAAGTGAAATGTGGAAAGGCTCAGGCTTGACCCCAGAGTCTACTGAAGGGCGTTCTGGAAACAACTCAAAAGAGAATAGCATGCTCCCACTGGTAGTCTAGACTGCATACAGGAGAGTGTACTCCCACTTTGGTCTGCAAGCAGTAAAATGATTGCAATCTCTCGCCTCGTGTAGAATACAATAACTAAATCTGCTCAGGGAGATTTAAAAGCTACAATCTAACCCTTTCTTCTCTGGTCAAGGAAACTGAAACCAAGAGAAGCCACAACAAAAAGGGAAAATGCCAAATCCATCATTTCTCCATGGGAATGCTCTAAGAACATTCCTGTTTCTTCTGAGTGTTCAGCCACCGCATCCCTTTTTCCCTAACTCAAAGGGCTGTGCCGATGGCTAAGAATCACCTCCGAAGAGTTCAAAACAGCCCTTTGTAGACAAAGTCGCTGTGTCTGGAGTTAAGAAGACCTAAACATTTGAGAAACTGAGCACCATGGTTTCCATGGTGACCGCTGAGGAGACAGGTGCACATTCTAATGAGGCTGGCTATTCAGCCAGCACCCAGGGAGCAAAGGCTGTGGGACATTCCAGAAAAATTCACATATACACAAATCTGAGTGAGTGGCTAGCCTGCCAGTGAGCTCTCCTCTCAGAAGGGACAGCAGCTCTGAGCTCTGTTTCTGGTCCTAGGCCAAGTTGCTGACAACCCCTTATTCCATTTAGCCATCACCAAAGCTTTCTAAAGTTGTTCTGGGCTCTGTCGCCTTTTGCTGATGAAGAAATGGAAGCAACTTCACAGGACTGTTGAGTTTTTGAATGTGACTATGACCCAGCTATGCATCTGATGAAGGACAGAATGACATCAAAATTAAGAGCACAGAAATGGCTAAGCTAACCACAAGTTTGATGAAATCAAATGACCAGGGATGAGTTAAAGGGCATTGGCAGCCTTAGACCCCTCACATCTATCGTACATGCCTGCTACAGAGGTCAAACTTATCACCATTAGCAAATAAACTCCTCAAGTCAATGTCCTGAAGAGGAAAATAGGTACTAAGATAATAGCAATGCTCCACGCCTCAGCATAAAGGAGAGAACTGGTGTCCTGTTGTTGAGGGAATGTTCAGCACTGAGAGGCAGAACAAGGAGGAGCCATGAAGCAAGAGACATGAAGCACAGAGCAGAGGACAGAGAAGTTCAGAATCCAGAATGCCCTGGAGACCCTGCAGGAATAAAACAAGTGTAGGGATTCTAACAATTAAACAATGGGTTTGTATTTCTCTACATTGTTTTAAAAACAGTAAAGAAACCATCTTCCATCTATTTCATTTGTTAAGTATTTGTTGTGCACACACACATACACATGCATATGTAAACATAACCCATTGTTGGAGGCTAATGTGATCTTTAAAGGCGAGGCCTTCAAAGGGCTCCTCCACCAATGACGTAATAGCCCTTACAAAAGAGTCATCCTCCAGTGTCAAACCCTTCTTCCTTTCCACACATCCACCACATGGGGCCTTAGCACCCTTCTCTCTAGAGGTCACAGTGACAATTGCACCTTGAAAAGGGAACGCAGCCTCTCACCAGGCACCTGAACCTAATCTTATACATCCACTCTCCAACCTGTGGGAAGTAAGTTTCTGATGTTTATGTGCCTTCCAGCCTCGGGCTTTTCATTAGAGCAACTTAAACAGACTAAGGCGTTGAGTATGCCTCACCTCTGTTGGGGATATCTGTGTTGGTAGCCCACACTTAACCTTCTTCGATTTTGTACTCACCACCACAAGTACTTATACCACCCACCACAAGGCAGGAAGTTATTCCAGAAAAAGACATTTAGCTACAGTCCTCTTTCTACCATTGGCCAAAAGATAAAATGCGGTCGTAGCATCCAGCTCTTTCATTTGGACAGAGCCCTTGCTGCTGCTTCTAAACTGTATTAGGCCAAAGCCAAGGAATCCGGTAACAAGGGTTTAAATTGGTGCAGTACTCACTCGGAAAACCTTTTCCACTCTTGCAATGCTTTTGCCAAAGATGGTTCCAAGTTGATCTCCAATTCCAGCCAATAAGAAACCAAAGAGCGGAATCCCAAAGATGGCATATAAAATACAAAAGATTTTGCCTCCTTCAGTGCTTGGAGCAATGTTCCCATACCCTGGGGAGAAAGAGTGGAGAGAAAAAGAGGGAAAGCAATGAGGTGGCAGAGAAAGTAGAGCATTGACCAAAGAATCCTAGAAATCATGTTCTCCAAAGCCCTTTACATTCCAAAGCGGTGCCCCTCGCTTCTTGCTATATAAATAGTCTCCATGTTTCTGAGAACTTAATATACTTAAGAAATGTGTGGTCAGCCTGAATTGCATTTCTATGGAAAGTGATACTTTTCTCTTAAGAAATATCACACATCATGGACACAAAAAGTTCCACCTTTGCCTCTGTAGACAAAAGCCCCTTCTTATAGTATCATCCCACAGACATCCCCTTTGCCTGGTCTCACTGTGTTCAACATCTGCTCCCGTAAAGCAATAGGTGTTGAACATTAAAGAAGAAATAGGGCCTACTACAAACTCAGATGGGACAAAAGGCTTGCTTTTCCCTAGCCCAGGAAACCTGATGAGTAAGCAAAGGCTCTGTGTCTCTTTCCCCCATTGACAGTGAAGTCTAGCTGTGCCCAATTCTCTTTACTAGAAATGGCACATAATCCCCAGCTCTTGTATCTCCACCCACTACCCTGCAGTCAGAACAATCAGAGCCAAATAAATGTTTGTGGATAGAATCGATGTTTGAACATGAAAGATTCCATCTATAGTCAGGCCAATTAAAATGAATTTCACAGAGTATAGTTATTTGAAAATATGAACATCTGCATTCTTAAGAGGATTGCCATTATGTAAGTAATTCAAGTATCATGAGTATTAGACTTTATAGCGCTTTGGAAGAAAATAACCCCTGTACGCTCATAGGGAGTGGCACTATTAAGAGGTGAGGCCTTGTCAGAGGAAGCGTGTCACTGGGAAGAGACTGTAAGGTCTCAGTTAAGCTAGGCTCATTGTGGTAAGTCTCTTCCTGCTGCCTGAGGATCCAGATATAGAACTCTCAGCTCCTTCTCCAGCACCGGCTGCCTGCAGGTCATGCTTCCTGCTATGATGATAATGGACTAAACCTCTGAAACTGTAAGCCAGCCCCAATTAGATGTTATCCTTTGTAAGAGTTGTTGTGGCCCTAGTGTCTCTTTACAGCAATAGAAACCCTAACTAAGACAGCCTTATTCCATACAAATGGGGCTTATAATATTAGTACAATTTACATAAGATGTAATTGATATTCATTTTCTTGACAGTTAGCATTACACACTTAAAAGAGCCAATTAACGTTCTCCCCAATTCAGACAGTTTAAGTGGGGCCTGGTTTTGAATCCATGCAATGGATGAGGTATTGGTCCATGGGACACATTAGAGAACATAGCAGAAAAGAACAAAGTTCTCAGCATGACCAGAAAAGAAAACACGTTCTTGGTTGTCCGTCATTCATGCTCCCATGGGCCTGCAGAGCTCGCTGTTAGACTCTGCTTGGGATGAGTCACGTGGCTATTTTCCTTAACAATTTTCTGTTCAGAATCATTCAAACCTCTTGCCACAACTTATTTAAATTTCCCTTTCCATTTCTTAGATGAGTGTACAGGCAAGACTTCCTAATCTTATTTTCTTTTGCTCACTATCATGTTGATTTAAATGTGCAACAAAGCTCCTGGGTCGTCTTCTCTAATGCTTTTAGGAGCTTACACAAACGATCTTGCCAAGCATACTCACCTAGATTAGTCTGATTTTCACGGACTTATCCTGTTAGAAAGAGAGCGAGCGTGCCCCTGCAGCCTCCCATCATAGGGGCTGGAGGTGAGCCTTGGAAACATTCTAGAAACTTGTAGAGACACTAACAATTTTAGCTTGGCTGTCTCGCGACAGCCTCATTTCGGGGAATACGGGTTTTCTTTTAGCCCGTCTCAGAAAGATATTGCAGACGTAGGCAAACTGAAGCCCTGACCCTGCTGAGTGTGCATTTCCTCATCCAGACAGTCTCTACACATGTCCTCAGTGTGCTCACAGACGATGCAGGCATCACCCTAGAAGCACCAGCGAAAAGCAAAGAGGTTTCATATCCACCTCATAACACCCCACTGTCCAATGGAATCTCTCCAAGACTTAGGGTATTGAAAACATTCAAGGAAAATGTGAACCAGAAGAGTATTTGGTGGTAGCCAATATTTCGCAGATTAGAATAGCAGAGTAAAATAAAATTGAAGTTCTTTAGTAAGGGTGTTAATAAGGCAAAATTCAAATATGTATGCATGCATGTATGTATGTATGTCTGTATTAATGTATACAGTTGACACAATGTGTGTGTGTGTGTGTGTGTGTGTGTGTTTGTACCTTAAGCTGCATTAGCTCAATGACTTAAGAGAATCCATGATCATGCCGGCTGGGTGGTAAATGCGGTGCTTCTTAGGCAGCAAAATACCATTGAGGCTGAGAAATAGAGCAGTTCACCTGCTGCTCAAAAAAAACTAAATTGGCACACTGGAAGCAGACATAGGGAGAGCAAAGGCAGTCTGGAAGTCCCTCTACCAACCAGACTTCTGACTCTAAGCAAAGGATGTCCAGCTGAACAGGAACACTGAGAAGCAACGAGGCTGTTGTAGCAGAGGACCAGATGGGTCTTGGTTCTGATCACCCCTGAGTAGAAAGCATCTCAAAGTCCTTAAAGAAAAAGCTACTGTTTAAAGTCGTGATCCTGAGACACAAAGAACTTTCCACATGCTTCTTAGGTGCCCAGATTAGATCTTTGCCACACCATGACTGTGGAAGCCACCTGTCCACACCTGCATGGATGTTCTATTGTATGCAGGAGCTGTGCAAGTCAAACAGGACCTCACACTCAGAAAGGTCCTGTGTTGAGGGCAAAAGAGTCTTTTTGCACAGGGATAAGCACCAGGGAAATTAGGAAAAGCTAAACACATAACATCTCTTCAGTAGAATGAGGTATATAGCTGTTCCTCCTAGAATGCTGGGAATGGTTGGAGTTGACAACCTGGTGATTCTTGGTTGTCTGATGAGCCAGGCTCTGACCTTATTTCCTACAATTTATACTTTACTTATTCCAAACTTAAATCTTGAACATGACTTCCATTCCACAAAACTCATCCTTAGGAGTGGTGTCACTTGAACTTTACAGCTAGGTGACTTCTATGTTATCTTAGGGTCAGGCCAATCCTGACACCCATGGGCATTATGTTTACCTCAGTTCTTCTTCCTAGACCTTAAATCTTGGGCACTATATCAGAATCAACAGAACTTGTCTTTGAGAAAAAAAAGCAACATCTACTTTGCAAAGAATCTCAAGGTAAACACATCTTAAATTTATTACTTACTTGGGACTGAGTTAATTGTTATCATAAAACATCTTTCCAAAATTGTTCTGTGCTTAAATACGGCTAAAGTAAATGATCTGGCATCAGACTCTTGAAGTCTTGGACTAGCAACAGCTACCTAAATCAGATTGAACTGAGATTCATTCTTCTCTTGCCCGTATTATTTCCCTGACAGCTATAAACCCTAAGAGACCTTCCATAGTCCTGTGTTTGTTTAAATGTTCTGACACTACCATGTTGATATTCTTAATTACTTTTCAATAATGAAACATGTGTTTCCATTCTGTACCAAGCCCTGCTAGTCCTGGCAGGTGACACTAGGTGAATGACAGAAGACTCCACTGCTTATTAACTGTGACCTAATGGGTAAGTCAATTAATTTTTCCAGGTCTGATTCTTACCATTAGTAATAATGTGATCTTTCCTGCCTTTCTGGAAATGATGGTCCATGGGAAAGCATCCACACACAAGAGCGAACATCATCCCTCCAGCTTACAAAAGCTAGTTGCTGTGGGTCTACCAGCAGAGGCAATAATCAAAGGCAAGAGGGGCTTCTCATATCAGAATCAGATATGAAGAAATAAATAGTTGCAAGGCACCTTTGATCCAGATCAGTCTTTTTTCTGGTTTGGACGGGTTCCTAAATGTATTTACTTTGCTGAATGACTATTCCCAGATGCCCAGAGGAGACCAGTTCCAGGAGCCCCTGCAGATAACAGAGTTCAAGGATATCCTATTCTCTTAAATAAACACCATATTTGCATATAAACCTAAACACTTCCTCCCATATAATCTAAACTACTTACAATAGCTAATGCAATGTAAATGTTATGTAAATTGCTGTTAGACTGTATTGTTGAAGGGATGATGAGATGGAAAAACAGTACAGTGTGCATACATTTTTTCATTTGAATATTTTCAGTCCATAATTGGTGGACTCTATGATATGAAAACACAGATACAGAGGGCTAATGATACAAGCATAATCTCTATATATCAGCACGCAAAAGGCTCTTTTGAGAAGTATATTGATACTGAGTAATAGGGTCACTTTTCAGAAAAGGCCTTTCGTACATACGTAACCTCATGCTGCTCAATAGAGTCATGAGGAAAGGCCTGCAAAGTTCTGTGCCCTTTGACAGAGCAAAGGACTTTTCCCTTCTTTGGGCCTTTCCCAAGGAAACAACCTACTTCCTGCATAAAGGTTTGCACTGTGGTGTTAAGAGGGTCACAAAAGTAGAAACATCTTAATCCCTCCACAACATGTGACTACAGTATGGACAGTGAGCCCAAGGGGGCCATCGAAGACGGGCTTTGCAGCGAACTCCAGAGCTCTAACATTGCTAATAAGGGAAGCGTGAACAGTATTAGCTTGCAAACTCTATGATCTGGAGCCAGCAGACCAGGATATGAACTGCCGGTTAATGAGATAAAGCTTCCTGGGATAACTGCTCCTCTTGCCCGACTCTGGGAGAGTGGGCAACTTCTCAGAAGCAGCTGAAGAATGACCAGCCCTGAGATTACTTGCAAACCTCTTTGCAAGTCTTGAAACGAACTTACCATAAGTACTTGGCTTTTTTTGGCAGTTTGTTTTCTTACCTCATTCTTACTTACATTGCATCAAGCCATTTCATTTTAAGTGATCTAGCTGTCTGGCTTTGTTATGACACTATGGAATTAAAGTTTACTCAGCTAAATAGTACTCAACTTAGAATTCATTATGTCTTAGTTAAGAGAAAGAAAGGGAAAAGTTGTGTAGAACAAGGACCCAGCCTGCTGTAATCTTCGAGTGGTGGGTTATATTTTTGTTTGGTTTTGTTTTCATCCTTGCTTTGTAGTGGTTGCCTGCTGGTAGCCAGCATCTTTGTGATTTGGAATACGGGAGTGATCCTATATACAACTGCTTAGACACAGTGGCCAGCCTCTTTCCGCAGAGGTAGCAACCTCTCAAATAGCCAAGATGAGGACACATGAACCCAGGGGCTCATCTAACAGGGCAGCTCGGCCCAAGGATGGCAGCTACAGTAGCCAGAAGAATCAGTCACTGGTCATGGGGTCAAAAGATACTTATGGACCCTCTATGAACTCTCTTCTGTCTGTGTACATTGGTTAGAAATGTCTAGATTATAGAAAATCCAATGTAGACTAGCTTAAACCTAAACAAAGGGAAATCCCTCTGACTCTGGAAAAATAGAAAATTTAATGTTTCTTAGTACTTTCGCCAGTAGCTCCATTCAGAGCTCACAGGCCGTGAGCAGGATCCACTTACCTCTAGCCCTTTCCTTACCCCAGCAGGGTTAGCTCAAGTTTAGACAGAGCAACCTGCCAAGGGAGGACAGTGAGGTGCAGGGGCTTGGCTCTTCCTTCTCTGGGTTTGCCACCAGGGAGGAAGTAAGGAAGCCATTTCCTCTAAAGTTCAAGCAAAATCCCCAGAAGTTCTCGTTGGCCATCTTTGAACTGGCTATTCTGGCCACAGACTGAATTGCTTTACATAGATATTGTCATTCGTCTCCAGAGCTAGGGCTCATGAGTGGAAAGGGAAGATTGTAGATACTGTTGTTAGGACAAAGATGAATTTAAAAAATTTATGAGTGATGGGTGGTCAGAACACTAAGTGAGTGTCAATAAATACCATTAGTGCTTTTCTGAAAGTCATACCGATACTTCAGAGTCCACCATGGATCCTGTCAATATCTCAGATAAAACTCTGATTTAGCAATTTCATACAGGAAATGAATAGGGTTTTTCAACCTATCATATGTAATATCCCCTAAAATCTCATGCATCCAATACCGGCACTTGAGAGCATTTTCCAAAGTGTACCTTTTGAAATGGCCAAGACTTTCTCAAATTTAATTCTTTTACAAATCCTCTTAAAAGGCATGATGCCTTTCTTCATTCTCATAACCAGACTGCCAAACACATTCTAACATGACGTCATTCTTCTATGATGGATGACTACAGTGTCCTTGGATTGGCTAAAGTTCATAGCACATGAGGATCCAGGCCACACGCTTTCTCTGTTGGGTGTAGGGAGTCTGTGAACTCCAATGGCCTAACCTGATTTGGAGGTCATAAAGGCTTCTAGGTGCAGACCTACATGTGTAATGGACACTTGGACCTCTGACAACAGTTGATGTTAATGAGTTTAAGAACTGCAGATGTAAAATAGCTTGTCATCTAATTAGATTAGAGAGTTGGTGGTTAATTTTAGTTTACTTGACTGGATTATGACTACTCAGAAAAGCATTATTACGGATGTGTCTGTAAAAATGTTTCTAGATGCCGGGCGGTGGTGGCACACGCCTTTAATCCCAGCACTCGGGAGGCAGAGGCAGGTGGATCTCTGTGAGTTCGAGGCCAGCCTGGTCTACAAAGCGAGTTCCAGGACAGGCTCCAAAGCTACAGAGAAACCCTGTCTCGAAAAACCAAAAAAAAAAAAAAAAATGTTTCTAGATGTTTCCACAGGGCATTGTCATGTGAGTTGATGGACTAAGTGTGGAAGATCCATCCTCAGTGTGGGCAGGATCATTGGCTGAGGGCATTATAGAACTAAAAGGGGAAGCCATAGAAAAGATGTCTATCATCTATCTATCTATCTATCTATCTATCTATCTATCTATCTATCTATCTATATCTCTCTCTGCCTGTCTCTCTCACATAAGCATGTACAACTCAGAAACATTTTTGCTTCTCCTACTCTTTGACATCAGAATTCCAACCTCTCTGACCTGTAGTCAACAGGATTTATACCACTGGCCTTGTGGATTTTCAGCCCTTTGGCCTCATTCTAAGAATTATACCATCAATATCCCTGGATCTGAAACCTTTGAATTCAAATTAAACCATCCAAAAGCACCACATGGCTTCTTCCATTGCAAGTAGCTTGCCAAATGGACTTGTCTTGAGATCCTGATTGCAGAAGACAATTCCTCTGCCCCATGTCTATGCACATATCACTTAAAGCTGACAAATCACATGCTAGAAGCCAACTAATCGTATTAAGGCAAACACTGAACAGATGGTGTCAGCTAAAATTGTGTGGTGGAGAAAGATGGGAAAGGGAAATGTCACTACTCATAATCAGGATCTGTGCATACTGGCTAATCAAGGTTATTATATACTATTATAAAATAACTGCTAAGACAAAATTCACAGTACCTGAGTATCAGAAAACAAAAGGTTCATAAAAATAAGACTGACACTGTTGCAGAAAGGCAGTAATGATGGTTTATATGAGGGTAAGTTGCTAGAGCATGTGCAAGGGTCTGCTCCAGGCAAATACCCAGGTTTTTATGTAGTCAAACTATCCTAGGAAGACAGAAACAAGGAGGTGAACCGGGAAGGAAGGAGACCAACGCTTCCGCTTGCACAGTGGGAAGCTCAAAAACAATCCCTAAAACTGAAAATTCTAGAAGTAGCAGTACCAGTTTGATATATAAGACCCCAGAGGTAGGCACTGAAACCATCAGACAAAAAGATGGAAGTTATTTTCTCCGGAACAATAAAAAAACTGAAGAGGGAGAAAGGGTGTTTTGTTTCCCCATACCCAACTTTGTAGAATGTTTTCATCCCGCTGTATGAATTCTACCAAGAAGTACCATCTTTACAATGGAATCTGAGCACAACAGAGCAATCTGAGTTCAACTGGTCAGGCTGCGCCTTCTCCCGTTGCCTTGGCATTAGGTTCCTTCCGTTGAAATGCTCTTCACTCGGAAACCTCCACCCTGCTCTGGTTTTCTTACTGAAAGCAGCCCCAACAGCTGTGTTCACTGGACCAAGTAGGGAGAATCTGGTACTACCGTTTAAGAAGACGAATTCTGTCTGCCCATCGCTCAGAAGGGTCTGCAGAGGAAAAGATCTTGGTAAATGGTTGGATACCTATGGTCGTGATGACTGTTCCAGCGAAGAAAAAGGCACTGCCGAGGTCCCAGTGGCTGCTGCTGTTGGAAGAGTCCCCTACTGGGCTGACTCCTGCGTTGTCAGCATCGAGCGCGTGCTGCAAAGAGAGGGGAAAGCACACGTAAGCATCTGAGAAGTTGCCGTACTGCTCAAGAACCCGCGAGGAGCTAGACACTGCCGGTGCAGCGGAAAAACGGACAGGCTTCGAGTGGCATACCATACAGCCGTGAAAATCAGAAGATGACTTTTAAGCGGGAGAAACGTCTAAGATTTAGAGTACTTACATAAAACTTTACATAAGTTTAAATAAGATTTACAGGCATAGGTGGCCTCAATGATATGAAATGCACACACACTGCTGTGTGTCCAGATAGATATCTAGCAGAGCGTTCACCCAAGGTGGTCATACCTGGAAAGGCAGGCTATAGGTTTCTTTTTCACTCACCCTTTTTTTGTATTGTTAAAGTGTTTTCCACTGAGTTTCTTCCAATAGCAGAGGAGTTTAAAACTCAGGCACCAGGTTAGATCAGCTTGGTTCTGCCTCTTATTAATACCAGAATCTTAGATACTTTACCTCAACCTCTCAAAGCCAAATTAATTTGCTTGTAAACTGAAGGTGAGATCTTCCCTTGCTATAAGGAATTTTTATTTTGGGGTTTTTTTTGGGGGGTGGGGGTTCTCCATAGCCTTGGAGCCTGTCCTGGAACTAGCTCTTGTAGACTAGGTTGGCCTCGAACTCACAGAGATCAGCCTGCCTCTGCCCCTCGCGTGCTGGGATTAAAGGTGTGCACCACCATCACCCAGTAACATAGCTATATATAAGGATTTAATGAGGTGGCCCCTTTAATATTCTCAGCCCATGACTGTCTTTGTTAGGATTTACCATAGACAGCCGTGTGATTCAGGAACATGGCTGTTCAATGTATAAACATCATAAAGTGGACCAACACAAACAAAAATTACTATGATATCAATAAGTTTCCTAGGACCACCATCATGTTCGTGGCCCATTTTTGACTGCACTGCTATGCAGTACATGGCTGTAGCATCAGTTCCCTAGGTGTCATTGTGGTGCTCACCCTCACCTATATTGTATTACACTATTGAAATTGAAATTGTATTTGGGGGAGAAGGGGTGTGCAGGCACCACAGGGCACAGATGGAGTGCAGAGAACAGCCTGAGGGAGTCAGGTCTCTCCTTCCAGCTTACAGGTTCTTCTGAAAGAACACAGATGATCAGGATTGGCAGGAAGCCCCTATTACCCCAGGAACCCCCTCACCAGTCCTGTTCTCGTTTTATTAATCAGCCTGAACCGACTCCTTAGTGACCACTGGAATCCCATACTCTGTCTCAGTATGGCCACTACCTCCTCTACAGTGATGACCCAGCCTCATCCACCCGCAATGGAACTGTCCCCAGTCCATGGGGTGCTGCTCCCTCACTCCGTCGTGTCTTTGATTACACTCTGCCACAAACTATGCCCACCACCCAGGTCTAATTCGGGTCCTGCTTCTCCCCAGTGCCTCAATCTACATATTAAAGCTCCACAACTGCGCCCTTCCCGAGTTTATGCTTGTGCACCAATTCAACATAACCCTAAAATTCATCCCCGGCTTTAGCATGAGCAGAGGAAGATAAATCCTCTCAGGGGCCCTTCCTGGGCTGGCCCTGCCGTCCTGTTTCAGGTTGGCTGCAAAGGAGTAGATATCATGCATCCCAGGCACCTGCAGTCCACAACTGTGAACTGTAACAAGAAGCCTTCCACCTAGGAGCTTCCAGGAGGAGGTGACGGAGGCATGAGCTGCTTAGAGAGATTGAGACTCCACATTCTGGGCGAAGTTGGAACTGCCCAGTGTAGAGAGGGTAAGGCATAAATAATGAGACACATTTCTGTGTCCTCAACAGTGCCCATTAAGCTTGGCTCAGACTCATAGTGGTTGTCACACATTGGAGGACAACTGGAAAGTCCTTATTCTCTTCAGTATGAATGTTTGATGAGATCAGTCAAGCTTTCTAGGACAGGGATAAGTGACCTGTTCTATAAATCACCACACGATGAATATTTTATTTAGCCTTGGCGGGTTACATAGAGTTTCTGTTGTTTATTTTTTTTCTTTCTGTCCTTTTATAAATAACTGCTTAAATATGCAAAAATACCTTTGCTACTTCAGAGGCGGTATGAAAACAAGCTGTCGAATAGATTTTGCATGCAAATACGACTGGCTAGGTGACAGGGTAAAGACAGTCTCTAAGTCTTTAGTCCTCCTTGCCCCTAAGGATATGAAGCATTATGAAGGGTAGAGCTAGCGATGGTTTCTGACATAAACGCAGGCACCCCAGAATTTAGCAGCAGCTGCATGGGCTGTGCACAGATGTTTCTGTCAATGGCTTGAATCAGCACTGGGCAACAGGACTACTTATTAACCCGGCGCTGCATTCTGATCTACTGAGCACTGGTACACGTACACATGGGTGTGCACGTATGTGTGGCAGCCAGAGGTCACCGTTGAGTGTCATCCGCTATCGCTCACCAGCTTCTCTTAGAAATGAGATCTCTCACAGAGCCTGGAGGTCACCAACTGTCTAGACCAGCTGGTCAGTAAGCTCTGGGATCCATCTGTCTCCCCTTCCTCAATACAGATATTGCACATGCAAGCCATCCCACCTGGTCGCTATGTGGATGCTGTGGTCCTCATACTCACATCTCAGGCTCTCTGTCAACTAAGCCATCTCCCAGCCTCTACTCTGTTTTTGAGGAAGATAGGTGAGGGAGTTCTTCTCAGTGCTAAAACCTCACTTTCCTCGTGCTGTATGAGAGCTATCCAACCAGGTCAGTCTTAACCGACTCTTAGATCCATCCTCACTACCTATCCACCTCTGAAGACGCCACTCACAGGTGATACCTCCAGACAGTTCTAGGCCTCAGTCACTCGGGCTTCAAATCACACCACCAATACTTAACATTTCCATAAAACCTGAAAGAGGGTTTATGTTCATCCGAGTCTCGCAGTGCTGAGAATTTCCCACAAACATCATAAATAAGCCGAGTGCCACACATAAAATACAGATTTGCAAGAAAGACAAATGGAAGTGATTATTGCTGCATTGAAAGATCTGAAGTAAGATGCCTTTTCAAGATTCACTTTTTTTGAATAATGCAGTTAATGGATATTTAATGTTTTTGCATGCAACCTTCAAAAGAAGCGTTTATCAACTGAAAGGGAAGGAAACTAACACTCTTCAAGCACTGGCATTGAGCCAGGCACACAAGAAGTACCACCAAGTTTACTTTCTCCCCAAATCCCAATAGGGTGGTTTCATTCCCACTTCAGCAATGCTGCAGCAGGCGTGGGAAAGTCAACTAATACATCACAGATTGCAAAGCCGGGAAGCAGAGAAAGTCAGCTAATACATCTAGGGTCGCAAAGCCAGAAAGGAGAGAAGCCTTGACCCAAACCCTGTCTAGCCCAAAGAGGATGGTTTGGCTCAATTCTCTACACACGATACCCAGAATTCACTCCTCTTCCAACCTCATGACCACACGAAGATCAAGCATGGCCATTGTCCTAGCATGTAGGCAGGAGGGACCTCACAGCGGTCAGTAGCTGGGTACTTGCTAGGAGCACCTCCATCTGATAGTTTCCTATCTGTCAAGTAAATGTCCTTCTTTCCCCTAAATCATATATAAAGTGGGCAATGTACCCGAATGCCCAGGGAAGCCGTTCTAAGGAAATTGTATAAAAGGGTTGCTTTGGGCCCATTGATATTCTAGTCAAAAACCACTAGGAGCAAGACTTGGAAATAGAAAGAAGGTGAAAATATACTTTCCAGTGAACCCCCCAACTCTTGGTAAGGTTTTTAGATACTCGATTCTATGTAAAATTAAAATGACTGGGTGGGCGGTGGTGGCACACATCTTTAATTCCAGAACCCAAGAGGCAAAGGCAGGTGGAACTCTATGAGTTTGAGGCCAGCCTTGTCAGCAAAGAGAGGTCTAGAACATCCATGGCTACATAGAGAAGCCCTGCCTTGAAAAACCAAAACAAAGCAAAACAAAAATAATAAATAAGATTAAAATGACCAGTAAACCTGGTTAAAACTGTTACCACTTGAATTTGGAGGATCAACTCTTTAAAGTGTAGCTGATAAAAAATACTGCATTTCTGAGGTACCATGTAAGGCTTTAGTATATACTATACTTTGTGTAATGTTCAAATACAGTAAACATACTTATACCCCCAAAATATTATCATTTACTTATAGTGAAACTACTTAAAATTTAACTATCATTTTTAAACTATATATAATAGAGACATTGTTTTTAACTAAATAGCAATAATTCTAAATGAGTCTATGGTTTTAAAATTAATTTGTATTTAAAATTAATTTTATTTAAAGTTAACTTTATTAATTTTTAAAGTACTATCCAGTGATTTTAATGGTCTGAGCTCAAGTAAACATTGTATAATTAAATGAATTTTTAATGCTTTTATTATCTTTGTATTCATACCACAAAAGTCAAGCTAAAGCTGGGTGTGGAAGGATGCATCTTTAATACCAAAACATAGGAAACCGAGTCAGAAAGAACAGGAGTGTAAGGCTACACATAGAGTTCTAGGCTAACCTGGGCTTCGTGACACTGTCTCAAGACAAAAAGGGGGGAGGGAGATAAGAAAGTCCAGATCGTGAACATTTGCGCAATGACACAACTGTACTGTGTACATTGAGTTTAAAAGACGTTACATGGGGCTGGGGCGACAGCTCAGAGGTAAAGCACTTGTCTCACTGTTTAAGGCTTTAGCTATATTCAACTCCAGAACCTCCAAAAAAAATAAATAAAGTTGTATGTGGTGAAAATTCAACCAATATTTACATCAATTTGGGTCACAACCCCTGACTTAGTGGGCATGTTCTGTTCACCTACAAATTCAACCACAATCAAGTCCAAGAGGTCTTAGAGTAACAGATGGTAAGGGATGGATAGATGATAGATGGTTGGGAAATGAGGTACTGAGAAATGAGAGATAGATAGATCATAGGAAATGGGTAGGCGACAGGTATGCTATTGATAGATGGCTCATAAATAGATAGACAGCTGGATGGATGGATGGATGGATGGATGGATGGATGGATGGATGGATGGATGGATGGGGAGGGAGAGAGAAAGAGAGAGACTACATATAAGAAGACATTACTTTGTATTCTAATTCCACTCTTTGTTGACGTTCCTGTTTGGCCCCTGAGTTGGAATTCTAGCAACAACCCAGCTGCCTAGCAAGCGACTCAAGAGGGCTCACTACAGCAAGTGTTGAAATGAATGAACAAGCTAAGGTAAGGGACATAAGCACACAAACTTTTCTTAGCATATGAGATGGCCATTAAATAACAACCACCACCCCACAAATACACGCATGGCCATGTGAAATCATCTTATAAAAAAAAGAATAAAAAAGGAGGGAGCAGACAAAAACAAGAAAGGGAACTGACTTGGAGGAGGGCATCATCTAAAAAAAATCTGTATCTCTCTTCCTCCCCACACCGCTGTATTCCAGCACCATGCATCAAGACCACACGGAAAGTATAAGAGAGAAGCTACAGCCTTCCAGAAAGAGCCTGCTGTGAGGTGAACAGGGGAGGGAGAGGCGACTCCTCCTTGCAGGACCCCTAGCCAGGCTCCTCTGTGGGGATGCTGGGCTGTGTAAATCACACTTCCATACAACACAAGATGTCATCATGAGCGTTAGCGCTGCCCAGGGATAAATGATGGCCCACAGGGGATCCATAACTGTCTGGGGCTTTTCTTCTATGATCTGTGTGTTTGGTGAGATCATCTGTTTCTTTCTCTTCTTAGGAAGCACCATGAAGACAAACAACCCAAGGGCCGTAATCACCTGCTTGTCTCAGATTAGCTGAAGAAATCAACAGATTTGTGCCACACGCATGGGCACAGATAGCTAGGGTAACCGTTGGATTTATTGTCCTAACCACGACATTTCCAGAACAAAGACTGCATCTGTTAAAAATTAAACTAGAAACACAGCTCAAGTGTAACCCCGGCCACAGTCATTTTGCTAATAATTTACACCACAGGACAAAAAGAAAAGACCATATCTGAGGGTACACTCACAGCTCTGGGTCCCCAAGGTTCTTCATCCCTGTAGGGCACTGTCACCAAAGGAACTGATGAATTGGATATTTGGTCAGGGAGGTGAGGTGGCGTGGGTGTGTGAGTATGGGAAGTGGCTTCATATGCATACTAAAAGTGGGCATGCACTCAGCTATGAATGGACAGAGAAGGAAAGCCCCAAGCCCAGTAAGAAAGGCACAGCAAACCGCCTGTGTTACAGCCCTTTTAAAACACCCTCAGTGGTTCAAAACTCCAACAGTGGGGTGGTAACCCGCCCTCCCTCCTTTAACGATAGAGGAAGAGCCTTAGGTGAGAAGCAGAAAAATGATATTAATTTGTTTGCAAACCTCTTTCCTCCTTTCTCCTGCCTCAGAAGTACTCAACACATAAATATTTCACAAACTCAGCCAGGAGTATGCTGGGGCTGGGGGAAGTGAATTTAGCTGCAACAGAAAATCAAACAGCAACACTGAGAGCCAGAGGAAGTCTGGAGCCCTGCTCAGCTAGGCAGGCTGCCAGGGTCAGAGATGTCCCCGCCTCGGTACAGACAGGTAGAGACTGGTAGGGATGTGACTCTTGCAAATATAAATAAAGCAACAAATATTTGAATTGTTCAAGTCACCCAGATTCTGAACTTGTTTTCTCATCTGTAAAATGAGGAAAGGCTATCTCCCTTACAAGGTTGTTTTCAAGGCTTTTTGAAAATGTGTGATACAAAGCCTGGTGGTGGTGGCGCACACCTTTAATCCCAGCACTCAGGAGGCAGAGGCAAGGAGATCTGAGTTCAAGACCAGCCCGGTCTGCATAATGAGTTCCAGGACAGCCAAGGATACACAGAGAAACCCAGCCTTGAAAAACTTAAAAAAGAAAAAAAGTATGGAACAGTTCAGATAGCAAACTCTCATAATGATGACGATGATGATGGAAATGAATCCCTTAAGTTCCAATGAGTGCACATATTAACCCAGCCCACACAATGACTGTGGATAACAGTCATCATTGGTCTCATGTGACACTGAGAATAGTGAGGTACCTGGGCCACGGCTCACATTTGGAGGATGGCAAATCTAGCCAGTGATGCTGTTAGAATCGTCACCAGGAAGAACATTGAGCCAGACTCTGGAACGTTGGACCTGTCCATCCTGAGGTGTTTCTGTTTTGTTTTGCTCTGTTTTGCATTGTTGTCATTGTGTTGTGCTTTGTTGCCGCTGTGTTTTGTTTTGTCGTTGTTTTGTTTCCCTCCCCATCTCAGATCACTCCGCTCACCACACCTGTCACACACCTGGTCTGGGATATCTCAACTGCTTGTGAGAGAACTAGAAAAACCTCTCAGGCAGAGGGTCAACGTGAGCTGAGACCTCTGCTGGCCTGGGACAACTTGACACAATTCAGACACAATTCAGAGGCCACCCTAACTGCACCACCTCAAAGCCCTCACAGCCCACCCCACCCCACCCCATCTTCCTGAGATGTTCTCAGAAAGACAAAGGGAGAGGCACCCGGGGCTATAGTGACTATCACCGTGGGGTTTCTTTCCTGCTGTTTTGAATATTCAGTTATGTGCAAATATTAGCCTTTCCTCGGATCCCAGGAGAGGCGGGTAGCAAGCTTTCATGAGGACTTTATATCCTGACCATAAATCTAAAGCGAAAGCCACCTGCAGAAGGTAGATGAGCAGCGGATCTATTTATAGGATTAGTGAAAGCCAGGATGGGCCAGCAGACATCTCTAGCCTACTTTCTTAAGACAACCTAGACTTTCTCATGATCCCGAGTAAATCCTTTGATCAAGGGGGAGCGGGTTCTAAAACTCAATTCATTAATGCCTGAATATAATGACTAATTTAGCTAGATATTGTCATAGTGGACCAATGACATTTAGGGGAGCTTATTTAACTTCTTTCTAAATTGTGCCATAAGATACAGCAAAATTTCTCCACCCACCTGATTGTTCAGAAGAATAAAATAAACCACAGTGAAAGCACTAAGGCTACTAAGACAACAAGAATATATGTGTCAACACTGATATGATCAATAAACTCTCATACAAACTAAACATTACCCTTTCGTCTTGGTTTGGGCTTAGCCTCTACAAACCAAGTAAAGCATTTCCAGGTAATGTTGAAAATTACCCTGTCCTTGAGGAGAATATCCGATGGATGCTCCATGGTCTGGCAAGATGGCTCAGCAGATTGAGGCACATGCTGCTAAACCTGACTGTCTGAATCTGATCCCTGGGATCCACATGGTGAGAAAGAGGAGACTCTTGAATCTGATAGCCACAAAGGCACAGTGACGTATGTGCCCCCCTCCACCAACACTCAATAAAAAACATGGAATTAGGAGAATTAGAATAAAATAAATAGATAATCAAATCACTGACTAGTCTACATAAGCGGTGTGAGCAAACAGAGAGTATTAGAGAGAACCTGAACTTAGTAGATGATTAAAATTATGCCTCCAGGGGTCCCCTTGCTTTCACTGTACTTGACTCCATTGCTTGACCCCTTGTTGTCAAGCAATGGAGTCAACTTGACCTCAGCCCAGAAAAGAACGAGCCCACGCATACTCCCAGCTTCTCTCTGATAAGCACAGTCTGATTATGGGGAAATAAGTAAGTTGTGAAAATCAGAGGCACTCCAAAGAAAGTTCTAGAATACCCTTAAAAGTAATGATAGTAACCAGCATTTGCAATATGCTATACTCTTTGGTTATCATAAAAAAAACCCTGCACAGTACGTGGAATCCTTCTCAGTGAGAATATTCTCAAACGAGACCACAAAAAGCAGAATTTGTTCGGAGGTATGATAATTAATAAGGAGCAAGGCTCAAATGGCTTAAAGTCGTTAATGCTAGCCCTCTCCTGTCTTCTACAGGCAACTTTCTATTGGATTTCTAAACATTTTTCTAACCTTCGACTGCTCTTTCACTGTGCAGGATGACACAGACAATTCAGAACTGACACAATCGCTGCATTTTAAAGAACCCTAAGGTCAATCTTGGGGGTCATCCTGAGCCCACAAGCTTTTGCCTCTTCTTCCTATTTCTGTTAGGAGAAAAAGAAATGTTCTTAACACAGACTAAAAATCTACCCTTAATGATAGTTCTTGTACTCTGAATTTCAGACAGAACGTACTGGCCTAGTCCTAATACCTATGTTTAGACACAAAATCATATTCCTGCAGAAGCCGGCTAGCAACCAGTCATTATTGTCTACCCCACTCACGGGTGCATGACCCCATCACAGGGGTCCTGGAGGTCAAGTCGGAGACACTCCCTTTCCATGAATGGGAGCCTGAGTGCTTCCTAATCATTTAAACCAATCACATTGGACTCCATCCAAGCCAAGTCAGTCTCCTCAACCCAGAAATAGAGCATTGTGGTTAAAAAAGCAAAGTTTCTGGAGCCACGCAGTCTTGTCTGCATCTCAGTTCTTCCTCTGACCAAAGCCTGAGCGCATTGTCTGCTTCTCTTTCCCTTGGTTGCTTACCTCTCTGAGGATTCCCAGGGAGAGTAGATAGATAGGGCGCACTCCCAATGCAATGAGCAGCAAGCACCAAGCCTAGATGAGCTAGCCATACAATTTCTGCTCTAGGCTCTTGAAGGATAGGCAGTGTTTGCTTCATATTTTTAGAACTGCTAAAGCCTAACATGGTATCTGTTTCGTGACAAGTAGTCAAATATTAATTATCCAAATGAAGAACACAGATTAGAAAAAATAAGAATAACTATACAAACCGCCATCAAAAATTCATCATTCCCCAATATATCCAGCAACACCTTTAACAAAAGCCAACACAGGCACATTTGCATAGAAAAGCAGACTTGCTAGCATTTATTTCTGGGTTTTTGGTATTGTTTTTCTGGGAGGTTTTGTTTTTGGAACACCGAATCTTTGTTTGCTCCTTTCCAGGGCCATGCCAATTTCTATTAGCTCTTTAATATCTGGCTTAAAAGCTTGAGATCACAAAACAGTGGCAGAACCAACAGCCCCAGAAGGTGGGGGGGGATGGGGAGCAATAACAATAATGAAGTGGAGGCCTGCACAAGCAGGCCAGGGGCTGCAGGCCTGATCCCGCACACACTGGACAATTTTCTATGTGACTGATCTGCTGACGAAAGGGCAGCCCTTCTGACTGCTAGTCACCAGCCAGGGAGAATTATATCATTCCTTAGAGCCATGTCCCTGGGCACTAAGAACCCAGCTGTCACTGTCAGAGGTCACCAGTCTGGGCTGGCTGGATGAGGAGCAGCCTAGGTTAGGGAAAACACAGAGATGACCTTGTTTGGGACTCTGAAATCACAGCCTGGTGCATGCTTATCTCAGAAGCCATGTGTGGTGGTTTGAAAGAAAATGGCCTCTATAGGTTCATAGGGAGTGGCACTCTTAGGAGGTGTGACCTTATTGGAGGAAGTGTGTCACTGGGGTGGCCTTTGAGGTTTCAAAAGCCCAAGTCAAACTCAGTGACTCACTCTGCCTGCTGCCTGCCAGTCTGGATGCCGAGCTCTCAGCTACCTCTCCAGCACCATGTCTGTCTACATACAGCCATGCTGGCCACCATGATGCTAATGGACTAAACTTCTGAACTGTAAGCCAGCCCCAACTAAACAATTTCCTTTATAAGAGTTGCCATGGCCATGGTGTCTTTTCGCAGCAGTAGAACATTGACTAAGACACCATGCCTACCTTACAATGGTTTCATTCCTAAACGCGTGGAGGCTCAGGGGGCGGCAGTGCAAGCAAGATAGAAAGATCTTTGGGAGATGCACTATTGGCAACTAAACCAGAAATGAAGGACTTGCAGTTCATAGCAACCAAAGAATTTTCTGGAACTGAGGACTCATCTTGCCTAGTCTATTTTGAAGCCTTAGGTAGAACATCCAGTACAACAAAAATATAAGATTTTTAAAAAAGAATTTTCTGGCCAGGCATGTAACACACACACACACACACACACACACACACACATATATACATATATATATATATATATATATATATATAGAGAGAGAGAGAGAGAGAGAGAGAGAGAGAGAGAGAGAAACAAGGGGTGCCCCAGGATTTTAGTTTCCCCTTTCACCCCGATTTTACTTGCAAATATTTATAAGATAATTAATATTCATAAGGCTTGCCTCTCCCTTCATCTACAAATATAACATGTTTAAAGCCAGGGCTCTTTTGAGAGAGGTGAATAAAAGTTAATAATTGCTCCAGAAACACAGAACTGGCCCAGTAGGTTATAAACCCCAAAGCCCAAGACGCCATGGGTCTCTGAGTCACCATATTATCCCCAGGATCTGGAATCATGTCCGACACACAGTGACTGGCAACATGGTCACCGAATGAATGAATCAGTAAATGGTTAAGGTGTCAGCAGAAGAAGATGGCAAATCCCGTAGCCTCAGAAAATCATAGAGGACTGAGCCCCACATTTGATTCTAAAGGGACGGCTCTGTCATCTCTCCTCCTCCTCTCATCTTTACAATAGCAGCTTGGCCACCGTGATCAAAATGCTCACACCCAGTTCCCTCATACAGCTGCCACATCTTAAATTCAGTCCTCTGACTAAAGCACGGTGGGATCAAGCTCAAGAAGGATAATTAACCAGAGACCAACTGTCCAGCCCCAGGACCTTGTCATAGACATTGTGGTGAAGAAGATTACAAGTTAATGAGGGAGGAAACAGACAGAGGTACATGCCCAAAGGCAAGCACCTAGACTCACATAAAAGCTCTCCTGTCAAGCCAGTAGAGTGAATTTTCCCTTAATGGGGAAGTGTTTCTCTTGATCTTGTACATATTCTACTGGCCCATTGTGTCTGACCAAAGTGGGGAACTAATTAAAAGAGCCTGATTCTGAAGTTTACAAAGACAAGATTCAAGTCCTGCCTGTTCTTCTCCTCCCACTACAGAGGCGCAAGAACTTTGCCCTTTATAAAATAGGACAGTGAGGATGGCCACCTACATGGGCATAGAAAGAGCCACATGGAGCCAGTAACATAGAAACTCCCTAGCACTCAACCATACCACTAATACTCAAGGAAAGTGCCAAGTGGTACTCATCAAACACTGCGCAAGGACCAGGTTCTGAGTAAAGCACCTGAGACTCCATTTGGAAATGCTAAAAATACATGAGAGACCATGAATGGGCTGGATACATGGCTCAGTGGGTGATAATACCTGCTGGCCTTCCAGAGGACCCAGGCTCGGTACCTAGTAAACACAGACTCACAACCTCATGTAACTCCAGGTCCAGAGGATCTAAAGCATTCTTTTGTTCCCCTCAAGTATACACACACACCACACACACACACTCAAAAATATATACACATGCATATAAATACAAATACACACAATTACACACATGCATACACACACTCATATACATACACACATACACACATGCATACATACACTCATATACATATACACAAGCATATATACACATGCATACACACTCATATACATACACAAATACACATGCATATACACACATATACACACGTATATAAACACACATGTATATATACACATGTGTATATGCACACATAAATACACACATGTATTCACATACACACAAACACAAACCACCTAAAATTTAAAAAGAAAAATCATAAAGTAAGGTCCAATAAGAAAGTTCCCGTTTGCCAACAGAGAGTCACTGGACCAGCCATGGAGGGAAAGGAAGAGTAAGGTGAGCGCTGTCCCATACTCCACCACAGTCTGGACCAGGCCTGTCAGGAAAAGGGACCTTATGAGATTCTTAGGACAAAAAGACAGCCACAAAAGAAGATGCCAGTGTTAAGGTCAAGGGAGTTCTAAGCAATCTATCTTAGGCAGCAGCGAGGTGTCAAGAAAGTCAGTGTTCCGGCACTGAGGCAGCCCACTTACACTTATTTTGCTGGGATGGAACCAACCTACACCCAAGAAATGTTTTCTAATAAGGGCAAAATAAATCCTTGTTACATCCAGGCACTTAGAATGGGAGAGGGGAAAATGTTCTCCCTGTTGGGCACGTTATGCCGCCAAAAACCTTCTCCTTTAAAACGCCTTCCCTTCCGAGTGTGTATCTATCAGAAGAAACAGCTGCCAAGTGACCACATGAGTTCCACTGAGGACATAAAGCACCCAAGAACGCAAAGCCTGATAACTGCAGCAAATCACCGTCCATACAGCTGAAGCATCCTTCCTTCCCATGTCAGTCACTGCAGCCTCCTCACGAGTTTATGCTTTGTGAACCTCAGAAGATGAATGCTTTATGGCTTTCACCAAGACTGGTCAGTGCAAACGTGCCTGATGCAATTGCTCTGGGAACAGGGAGATAAGCGATTGTGACAAGGGAGAGTGTCGGGGATAAAGAAATTCTCAGAACAAATGACGGTCGTATCAAACCCATGGAAACTGAGTTCAAAAGTAACTTGGAAGTGCCTTACTCCACAGCCAAAGAAATGTATGAGCATGGTCGCATTTACTTATTTCATTACATTCTTTGCAAGTCACACTGGAGAAACTAGACAGAGAGTTGGTCGGGGAAAGAGACGGCAGTTCCTGGTTGTACCAGTTCTCTACCAAGCTCTGATCACATCTGTATTCTCTGGAATCCGAGTGAGGACTAATGACTACTCTCTTTACAATAAGGAGGAGCTTAGGTTCAGAGGGTAAAAGGGCAAAGCCATCCGACTCTAGCACCCGTACTCTTTGCCCTCCTTTACATTACACGATGCTGCAATATTCTCCCTACTGGCCTTCCAACTTCTCCCTTCTCCAATCCGTCCTCCTCTTTGGTAAAAGACTTACTGTTCTAGCAAGAAATTTCTATCATGTCTCTGCTTCCTACAGTATAAATTCCAAACTCCTCTGAAAGGCATGGGAGGGGCCTTCCCAATCCCACCCATCTATTTCCCATGGATTCATCTCTGCTCGCCTCCTCCCACCCATCTCAGCTCAAGCTGTGCTGACCATTGTAGCTTTCTCTCAAGTCACTGAGATGCCCTTCAACCATGGTCTACCTAAATGAACCCCCCTCACTGGTGGAGGGTATGAGATGGGCGATCAGCGTGCCTACCAATAAACCCTACATGGTTCACTTACCACCCAGGTAACTCAGAGTGTATAACTTCACCTCCTGGTGTCTGTTTCCTCATCTGTAGAGAGGCACCAAAGACAATCTTCATGGGATAGATATCTTAGGATTAAAGGAGATAAATACCCATAGAACATTCCTAGACTTCTGATTTCCTGGCTTCTTTGGGCCTAACATTTTTCAAATAGTTCCAATTCAGAGAATTCAAATTATTGGATACATGCTTCTTCCTTCAGCTCTTCCCAACTAATTTGTGTTAGACTAGACTATTCCTTATGCCGTATTTTATAAGATATTTAATGATCTCTCTGGTTTCTACCCACGATATCTATAGTACTTCTGAGGTGTGACAACCAACATGTCTCTACATACAGTCAAAATACTACCACGGAGGCAAACTCCATACTTTCACACCTCTTTTGGGAAATACCACTTGTCTACCATCTGCAAGACTGTGGGTTCATTCTATCAATTCCAATACTGGCCCCATAGAAGAACTACTATTTGAAGCTCCAAGCAAGGCAAACAGTTGCATCCATCACCAGCCTCTTTGGAGTGTTCATCATGCAGCAGTCTAAACCCTTCCTAGTGAATTCCTACTTTTAGACTTCCAGCATCCAAAGGGCAGAAGAGTTTCCATTTTTTTGATAATAAAAATTAGAGCTCAGGGAGGCTAGCAACTTCCTCAAGCTGTGTCTTGGTCTCGTCCTATCTAACTCCAGCACCCAATTCATAACTTGCTCCCAGAGGAGCTCTGTAGCAATTTCAAGAATGAATACATAGATGGATACATGACCCGAAGAAGTGATGAATGAGACCATCTCCTTCATAATAACTATCATTTTCTGGCTCTCGGGGACAGTGAACTATCAGTCTCTCAGACGTGCCACAGTATCAAAGTGATCCAATTTATCAGAAAATCCATCCCAACTTTGGTTATTCCAAATGATCTGGGCATTTTGTCAGAATTTTGCTGTTCCGAATACTCTGTATGTGCTCTCAGTAATGTAAACTATGCCTTCGAGCTTTGATTTATCACATTTTCAAAGTAATCTGCACTGAAATCTAAATTTCTATACACTGGTCACTCCTTCCCAACTACAGTGAGATGCAGTAATATTTCTCCAAGAGATCACAACTCAAATAAAACCCTTCCAGTTATTAAGGAAAATCACTTTTAAATATTATGCTTCGTAGAAGCTCTACATCCAGTGCTGGGCAGGGACAAAGTGAGCAGTTGTTTCACTAATCCACACGCATGGATATTTGCACACACATGAAGTATCAAGACTTGAAGAGCAAACACAATTACCTAATTCTTTATTGGCAACTAAAACTACTTAATGTGTATTGTGATAAATACTATAGACAGACATGATAATAAAATGTATGTCATAGCAGACAGACTAAAAAAATATCCCAAGTCTGAGACTAATACTCAATAAGTATGGAGAAAAGAAACAAAAAATTCTTTCTGTTAAATGCAAGGCACCCCAGTACTTTTCTACTTCATTAGTAATGGAAAGATTGAATGCAGGCACGTATTTGAGAGAGAGAATCAAGTTCGTCATAGAACAAGACCTGTGAATTCAGTGAATGAGACAAGGTACTACCCCTTACTCTGAATCCCAGATAGCTGACACCTCAGTGCTTAGGAAGTTACTCAGTCCTTTAGAATGTGTTTCTTCACTCAATGAGTGAGGTTAGTAATGCCATCATTGAACATTGTGTTAGTTTCATCACCACGAAAAGTATCTGAGGATGCCAACTTAAAAGAAGAAAGAGTTGTTTTGGTCACAGTTTAGGAAGTGTTAACCATGTTTGCTTGGCTCCATTATGAGGGGCGTGTGTTGAGGCAGAACAGCATGAAAAAAGCGTGTAGCAGAGCAAAATCTACTCATCTTATGGTTGCTAGGAAACTGGAAGACAGGGCAACAAGAGTATGCCAGGACAAGATCTACTTGAGACAAGCAGGTCCCAACCAACCGCCTCTTTCCATCAGACACCACCTCCTAGTTTTCATCACCTCCCAGTGATACCATCAAGGTATGATTTCACCAATGGATTCATCATTGGTCCTCATGATACAGTCATTCTTAAAAGTTCATCAGGTGTCAACCAAGCCTTCAGTGTTTAAGCCTTTCGGGATATATCATATCCAAACTACAACTATCATTGTTGTAAAGATTGTATGAAATAATATATGTAAAATGCCCACTTCCTAACAGATGTCTATAGCACTATGCCAATTATTCTAACATCATCTTGGGTGCATACACTGCTCATGTAACAGAGGAATCATAGAGGTAAACAAACCATGACACAATGTCACTCATATGTAGAATATAAGAGTTGATCTTAAGGGGTGGTGATATTAGCTAGGTCATTAAAATGAGTTCCAACCCCAGAATCCATGAATAAAAATAACAAAAAAAAAAAAAAAAAAACAGGCATGGTGGTATACACTTATGATCTCAGCACTGGGGAGCAAGGGTAAGGAAGATCCCTGGGGCTCACCAGGCAGCCAGACTCACCTATTTGACTAGTGCAAGTCTAGTGAGAGACAATGTCTCAAAAATAAGATATATGATTCCTGAAGAATGACAAAATCAGAGTTAATCAACAAGTATTAGTGGGCTTGAATTTGAAAAATCTAAAATCCTTTTGCCCACTGCCACCTCTGTTCACCATATCTGAAAATGTATGATACATAACACAGCTAATCCCATGTCATGGTCCCTCTACTCCCACACTGGCATGTCCCTCACTTGTTGGCTTCTTAGAAATATTATAAAATGTGACTTCCACATAGAAGATTTCCCTGACCCACAAAGGCCATATCTAGCCCACCATCCATTGCCAAAGGCTGCTGTATGTTAGACACACACTCCCAGCTCACCTGGATCAATGTCTCCAGCTCCTGGGGGCTCACACAGATGTGATCTCTCAAGAATTCTGCCTTCTCCAAGGCGATGGTGTTCTTCTGACTGCTCTCAAAGGGCTGTTCCAATGCCCGGAAGACAAGGCCTCCTGTGACGAGGTAGACCACCACCACCACAAAGATGGCAACCACCGTTTTCCACTTCATAACTGTCTGCAGGCCTCCCTGGGAGGCTCCTTCCATCCTGGCTACCACCGTGGCTCGGGAGGAAATGGAGAGGCGGGGAACCGGATGTTGCCCGTTAGTGGCACTCTTGGGCTGGCACACTGGTGGAGCTGCTGCAGGCACGGCCACTGAGGAAGCAGGTAGAGAAGAGGAGAGAATTGGTTCATCAGTACAATACAATAAACTCATCAGAAACAAAGAACATATATCTTCCTTCAGCCGCCTTTCCAAATGTAAGGATGAAAAACTCGTTTACCAGGACTGCAGGTGGAGAATTTGATCCGTCGTTAAGTACCTGGTTTTAGCTGTTAGTTTTTAAATGAGTTCTTAAAAGTGAGCATCAGGAGTTGTCATTCTAAACGGAAGACTAGCAGTGAGTTAGAAACACTTAGATCGTCCTACAAGGACCCAAACAGGAAAGCTATCTATATTTATTTATACCTTATCTCCTCCCTCGGCTCCCATGTTCAAGTATGTACAAATCATCATACTTGAAAAACAAGCCTGTTATTCAGACTGAAGAAAAGTAAGCAGAAGTGAGATACACGGTTATTCTGTTCAAGTACAAAAGCAGAGAAGAGATGGACATCTAGTGACTTTAACAGGCCATCTTGGACACCGGGAAAATGGTGTGGGCAAGCATGAAGTCTGGAGTTTGATCCCTGGCACCCATAAAAAGCCAGGTGCAGCCAGGCGGTGGTGGCACATGCGTTTAATCCCAGCACTCAGGAGGCAGAGGCAGGTGGATCTCTGTGAGTTTGATACCAGCCTGGTCTACAAAGAGCTAGTTTCAGGACAGGCTTCAAAGCTACAGCAAAACCCTGCCTCAAAAAAAAAAAAAAAAAAAAAAAAAAGCCAGGTACAGCAGCCCACCCCTGTGACCCTAGCACTGGGGGTGGAGACAGGCAAATGCCTGGTTTGGGTTAGTAACCAGTCTATCCAACAATTTTGTTTCTGATTCCAAGCAATAAGGTAACAGTAGGAAACACCTGACTCTGACCTACACACACACACAGAGGCACACATACCCACATACAAACAAATCCACATACAAACACACACTCACACATACATGTACCCCACCAAGAAAAACAAAAGACACACACAAACACAGAGAGGTGGGGGAGTTCATAATCAAAAGCCTCTCTTCTCACAAAGAAGGGAAGACACTGATCCCAAGCTAAGGAAGAAGGATCAAAGGTCAGGCACAGTAGAGAGGTTTGGGACTTGCCAAGATAGGTAGCTATAATTGGGGAAGGAAGCAAGAGTGATGGTTTATGTCAATTAGCCCTCTTGCCTGAAAAAAAAAATAGTAAGAATAAAATAGATCCCGAGTGCATTGCCTAATAGAAAATGCAATGACTTTGGTGTAACCACTCCTGAGCTATTAGCAATGGAATTTTTTTCTCCGGTTGTCATCCAATAAGAAGCCACTGGAAATGAAATTTCCCCTGGTGCTCGGAACACAGAATTTGTTAAGGTCCCCAGGTCTCTATAAAGGCAATTTCATTACCGTAGAAATAAATACATTAAGCTGGCAGTTTCTCTGCCCGTGCAGGAGGTTAGAGGTAATGGCATGCGCTACAGAATTCTGTCTTGTGCGTCAATGAGCATCACAGCACTTAGATAAGTTCTAGTTTTCATTATCCTGACCCTCATTATGGACTCTGCTTGGGCAGCACCCGGGCTGTTGTGTAAATAACGTATTAGTGCATACACGTGACAATACTGCCCCAGCGGGGTACCATCTCTAGACTAGCATTGTCACGGTGATTCTGTCCTGTCACTCGTCGTTGAAAATAGGCCTGACCTGATCAGGACCACACCTGGCTAGAGGCATGGTTGTTTAGAAAAATCAATGTCTATAAATATCTGCTTCCTTGGGCCCTAGAAATCTGTTTTTCTCTTTGAAACCATGCTGACAATCCATCCACCTTTTACTAGATATTACTCTGTTCAACAGTTACTCAATAATAAATTCTTCTTGGACTTAATGTGAAAACAAAATTCTCTGTGATCTCCACACTGCCTAGAAATCAGAATCATCCAGTCAGGCATTCTTTTCTTTCGCCCTCCTCTAAAGGCATTGAACTGGGACTCCCATTTGCCCTTGTAGACCCCTGCCCCCGGAGAGTCTTTTTGGTCTAGGACAGTTTGCTCCAGCGCTTCTGTCTCTCCATCCATGACAACAGTCTCATGCAGGCTATAGGCATGTCTTGTCTAGACCAACCTAGTAGGCTCCTAAGTCACTTCCCCATTCCCACTTCTACCCAACTGAAACCTTACTTTTTGCAGTACCTCTTCCCATTCCCAAGGTTGGCCAAAAAAAAAAAAAAAAAAAAAAAAAAAAAACCTCCAAAGATACCCACATTTTAACCCTAGCACCTGCGAAAACATTTCCTTATGTGACAAGATGTAAGCAAAGATGCTGAAGTGAGGAGATTATCCTAGACTGTGGATGTGGTCACAGGACCATGGGACAGCCATGCGGGTGGAGAATAAAGGCAAAAGCAGAGGTTGGAGTGAGTCGTGCAGCTGTGAGCCAAGAGATACGGTCCCACTAGAATATGGTTCTCCCCTACAGTCTCCAGAAAAAAATAGCTAATAATTATAAATTGCTCTTTGAGGCCGCTATGTTTGTGGTCCAAAGAAATAAACATACTTCTGCTAAATTAGTCTCCCTGCCCAGCACCCACCGCCCCAGGCTTCTAACATAACAGGCTCACCTCCCAGATTCCTCGTTGAACTAAAAGATCTATAGTGAGGCATCATACCAGCCCCCTCTCTTCTGTATCCCCAGGAACCAGCATGGTGACTGACACACAGCAGGCAGCCAACCAATGATGACCTGATAAGGCGTTAGAGAGGGAACGAAAGAGAGTTGGCACAGTGCGATCACACACACAGCACAGAAAAAGCGTTGTCAAACTAAAATTAATGACGAGGCACCAGAACAGAAAAGCTGGCCCTTGCACACAGCAGCATCCTGTTCTAACCACTGCATAGCAGTCCAGAATCTGCAAACTCATACCCGCATGGTTCTCAGCCCAAAGTTGCTTCTTCCTGTGAAATCTTTCTGGGCTCTTCTGTGCAGAGTCACCATCCTGTCTCCACAGCCTGTCTTCCCACAAGTCTGTATGCTTTTGGAGTCAGAGCTCATCACTCTTTCCTTGTCTTTCTTATTTACACAGCTGTGGTCTTAATATGTAGCCCAGGTTATACTTAATCTTGAAATTCCATCTCTGTCTCCCGAATGCTGAGATGAGAGGTGTGTGCCATGACTCGGGGAAAAATCCATCTTCAGTTCTTGGTATACCGCCAAATAAAGGGTGTTTGTTTCCTACTGCTGTTGGCAGTCATTGTTAGTAATGATTATGTTAAACTGCACATAATCGCGAGCTCAGAATTACCACCAACAATAAGCACTGGCATTAATTTCCTCAACAGTAAGCGTTTGCTTAACACTGAATGGACGTAAGACGCTAGGCAAGGTGCCTCCTGGCTCCTTAGATAGCGGATTGGGTTTCTTACTTCCAGAGCTCAGCAAACTGCTGTGCACCAATATATTGTCCTGTCCCTCCCAGGTTGAATGCTGAGACATCAGGCCTTACATTGGATCTTTTAATTTGTTTTGTGTCCTTGGCTTCTGTTCACTTGTGGATAGATATTAGCCAGGTTCTGAGTTCTAAAATTTCGAACAAGGCTGACTAAGGGATGCCAATCCTTGGCCACCACGATCACTTCCCACCAAGGGCAATTGAAGCATCTGACGTCCCTGATCCTAAACACCATATGTTCCACCTCTTCTTAGTGCCCCCTAGAGAGGAGCCCTGTAGTCCTTTCACTGATGTCTTTATAAAGCTCTGAAGCCACCAAAAGTAGTCATGGCACCGTACTCCAAAGAACTGGAACCCAACCGCTGGAGGCGTGGGTTATGTATGATTAAAACAAGTGTGTCAATTAAATATTAAAATGTTAAACTTTTTATTGATTTTTATTGAGCTCTACATATTTTTTCGGCCCCCGCCCTCCCTCTTCCCTCCCCTTCAACCCTCTCCCAAGGTCCCCATGCTCCCAATTTACTCAGGAGATCTTGTCTTAAAATGTTAAACCTTTGAGTAAATGAATAATCTTGCAGTTGGAGATGAGATAGACAAGCTAACTGGACAAGAAAAAGACGTGACCATGAGAAAAATAAAAGCTTATGGTTAACTAGCTTTTGCATGAATCTGGCCCCACATGTATTAAATCAATCTTCTTTGTATATTACAAAATAAGCTTCCAAAAGTCTATAACATCACATAAACAGCTTGAAGGCCAAATATATTGCACAGTATAAAGGTAAATTGTCATGTGCTGTCTAAAGCCTTAGTGTTGAAAACATCAAGAGCCTGTGGCTGCACAGGCCATAGACGCCGAGGAAGAACCTCCACTCTTACCCTACTACATAGACATCATATTAAACTGACTCTTAAAGATTAATTGTTCCGGAGCGGTGCATCTCTCAACCCCCCATGAGAGAAACTTCTTTTTGCAGTAGATCTCATTAACACAGGGATCCACAATGTATCGAGGTGAGAGAATTCTCCACCCTAATGGGACGACTACACCGCAAGCCCTCTTCCCAAGTCTCAGGGATCATTGTGGAAGAAGAGACACACTCTAGAGGATACAGCAGCACACACAGAACTAGATAGACTTTTTAAGAGTTGGATGGGGAGGTAAGAGGCAGATCTTGCAGGCCTTGGGGGAAGGAGATGAATGTGATCAAAATTCATTATGTATGAAATTCTCATGAAACTAATAAAAAGGAGAAAAGAGCAGACACTGGAAGCAAGGAGCCCTTCCCTTTTATCCTGCAAAAAGCTTCCTGAACAAGGAAGAAGGAAAGCAGCAAGCATCTAAGGGCATTAACAATACTGTACAACAAGAAGGCAGACTATGAGGTTGCTATTGTTCCCGCTATAGGATAAACATGCCGGCAGTGGGAACAGGAGGCCAGAGGCTCATCCAGGGAAAGAATGCAGGAGCTGCTCTACCGGGAACTCTGTCCTTCAGGATTCCAGCTGACTGCCTTGGCTTCCTAGTGCTTTCAGTGATTTCAGTGCCTTGGTGACATCTCTCTGCTACTCCTTGTTCATTAACTCAGAAGCCTCACAAGAAGGGGCACACTGTTCTGCTTGGGACTCTCGCTGGGAACCCCCTAGCTGCTGACTCCCATGGGCTTCCCCAGTCAATTTCTGCTAAATGTTTGTAGCCCGAGCCCCAATTTGATGATGTTACCTTTTGTTTGTTTTCTGAATCAGGTTATGCTCATCATCTCTGCTCAAGGTGTGAGCACCCGATTTGATGATGTTGTCCTACTAATTTCTCTTTATCTCCTACTCCATATTGATTCTTCTCAATTTGCTTGCTACATACTTACAAACTCATCCAAAACTATTTGTAGGTAGATCTTTTTCCAGCCAGTACAGAACGGAAATCCCAGCACTCCCAATGCTAAGTGGAACTGGACTTGAGAACAGTCTTTCAGGCTTTAAGCCAGTTCTTTGTACCAGTTTGCTAAGGACTGTCCCCAGGAACAGAGTCTGAATCAAATCTGAAAAATGGTTCAGTGTGCAAAGCATCAGAGCAGAAAAACAGTTTCATCCCCAAACTATCAACTGGGTGACCTTGAAACTGTCACTTAGCTTCCCTGTTTGCTTGTCTGTGAAACGTAAATAATCACTTCACTTCTTTTTAACATTCTAGGGCTCTCAGGACCAGCAAATGAGCTGCCCCGGTTTGCAGACTGGAGTATATCTGCAGATGTCAGGAGTCCTGGCGGGGATTTTAGAACGTTACAAAACCTTTTGTGCATTTGACTAAAAATGGAGTTGGCTGCTTTAGCAAATATGACAGCATGTTTCAGCAGTTAGAAATGGATTTGGAGTCTGCTTCCCCTTGAGGTCGAATAAATTTTCAGAGGGTATTTTCAGAGGGTATTTTCATTACTCTGTTTATTCTCAACAAACTAGAGCCGCTCTCACTGTTGCAGGAAGCTGCCTAGTGACCTAAGATGAGTCATGATCATCTCTGTCTTTTTTTTACACAGAAACGAATTTGGATAGGGTCATGGTGGTGGTGGTAGTGCTGGTGCCGGTGGTGCTGGTGGTGCTGGTGGTGCTGGTGCTGGTGGTGGTGGGTGGTACTGGTGGTGGTGGTGTTGGTGGTGGTGGTGGTGCTGGTGATGGTGCTGGTGATGGTGCTGGTGATGGTGGTGCTGGTGGTGGTGGTGCTGGTGGTGGTGGTGGTGGTGGTGGTGCTGGTGCTGGTGGTGCTGGTGATGGTGCAGGTGATGGTGGTGCTGGTGGTGGTGGTGCTGGTGATGGTGCAGGTGATTGTGGTGCTGGTGGTGGTGGTGCTGGTGGTGGTGCTGGTGCTGGTGGTGCTGGTGGTGCTGGTGGTGCTGGTGGTGCTGGTGGTGCTGGTGCTGGTGGTGCTGGTGGTGCTAGTGCTGGTGGTGCTGGTGCTGGTGCTGGTGGTGATGATGGTGGTGCTGCTGGTGATGGTGATGGTGGTGCTTGTGCTGGTGGTGGTGGTGGTGGTGCTGCTGCTGCTGCTGCTGGTGCTGGTGGTGCTGGTGGTGCTGGTGGAGCTGGTGCTGGTGGTGCTGGTGTGGTGCTGGTGGTAGTGCTGGTGGTGGTGCTGCTGGTGGTGGTGGTGCTGGTGGTGGTGGTGGTGGTGGTGGTGGTGGTGGTGGTGGTGGTGGTAGTGAGAGCCCCAGCCAATGTTTGTCACTCTAATAAATGTTGTTAACACCATTGCATTGAACCTCACCCTGACATTTAACACATTATGTGTGTTCAGATCCTCCCAGAAGCAATGCCAAAAGGGAGCTAAATGTGCTCATATTTTTATTAAGGGGAATGCATACATGAAAAGAAATGAGGGATTGTCAGGTTGTCTAGAGTAGCCAGCAGACACTGCTAGTAGAAGAGAGGTGCATTCTGGGACCTCTGCAGTCTAGGAAAGATCTGGAAAATCTGTCAAAGAGTTCTTGAGCCAAAGTAAGCCATCTGGGAAGTTCTGGGTCTCTCATGGCATCCTTGCAAGTTTGATCCTGGTTGAGAAGAGCTTACGAGAAGCACACCTTCTGTGCAGCTCCGGCAATATTTCACAGAAGCTTCCAGCAGCTCTTGGTCCATTACACGCCCTCCAATGGGAGGCCTGCAAGTGCAGCTCAGGGCCATCACAGCTCCGCCACAAAGATAAAGGCGATGAGACCCAGACAGGCTGGATGACTAAACCAAGGTCAAGTGGCGGGGATGGCAGAGCCGGGGCTGCAGCTAGAACAGTCTGACTTGGGAGTCACCTCAGCAGTGGAGTGAAGGAAAGGAACACATAAGAAGCAAGGTCCTTCTGATCAAAACTCAGAAAGGATTTTGTTTCAGACAGGCATGAAAGCGTTTTCTGGTCTGTTGGGGAGTCTCCTATTTTGTAGCAGTGATAGGTGTTGGAGTGCATCTATAACAAATAGGTCCTATAATGCACTGGCTTATCACACTTCACAGCTCCCACAGAAAGGTATTCGGCATTAAAAGGGCCACAGAGAACTAATGAGAAAGGAAACATTGGGTGGGAGGTGGGTGCATACACATATGAAATTCTCAAAAATAAAGACAGTGTTGGGAGACAACTCCCCTTCCATTCATTTTTAAATGTTTTCTCATGAATATTCCGAACATGTCCTCATTACCTGTGCGGGTATGGAGACAGGAGCACAGGTGGAAGTCAGACTTTGGGTGGTTGAGTAATTTCCTAGTAATTTTATATTACATGGTTTTCTTGAGTCCTGTAAGCTTTACTGTATTGTTCATTCTTAAAGCCAATCAACAAACATTTGAGCTTGCCTTGTACCATGCTTGGTACCAGGTGTACGTAAATGAGTAAGACATCCCTTGCCTTCTGAGTGAGCAGTAGAATTGGCACCCACTTGTGCACACATGGATCTCGCTTACGGTCACAAGACTTTTCACGGAGAACTGTGACTCTAACCTATTTCCCCTTCACGGGTAAGGAAACTGTAGCCCAGAGAGAGGATCTTGAGTGACCTTCTTGGTAACAGGGCAGGCTCAACTCTGTCTCCAGATGCATAACCTTGAGTGCCTCCACTGTCACAGTGTTGGAAGCTAACAGCATCCGAAGGTCTAAAGATCTGTGGAGAATCTGAAACAGCCCCCTCAGAGCCTCCAGCATCATCCAGCAAAGTGGGTTTGCCTGTTAGTAATCCAGGCGGAGTGCAACTGTGACAGTCAGTGGACTCACTGGAAATGGCAATCCGTCCCCCTACCTCCCTCTCTCACCTCCTTCCCACACCCAAGGCCTGAAATCCTTCTCAAGACACTTGCACATCATCCCCCACCAAGTTTCCTACAAACCCCAGCCTAAAGCTCACCCAGACTCCCTAAAGGGCTTCCCCCAGACCCAGGTGGAATTGGAGTGTTTAGACAAAGGCAGGACTTGTGAAAGACACCAAATCCACCCCCAGCACCCCAACCATACCTGTCCATAACTATTAAGGCAGCCAGCAGCCAGAAGCCAGCCATTAGAAGGGAGTGTGCCATCCTAAGAGTCCGGATACCCCAGCAGCCGAACATGGCTTGTCATGTTTCCATGAGTCTCCTGTGTGTGAAGGTTCCTTACTGTAAAGGCAGTGGAGCTAGTCCCTTTGAGAAAGGCAATGCAGTCCACTCTGTATACACGATGAGCAAGCCCACAAAGGGGCACTGGAAGGGGGGCTATGACTTGGATGAAGCGCTGCTCTCTCTACCCAGTTCTTCCCAAAGCTTCAGTAGCTTATAACAGCTCCACTCACAACCACTAAGCAACCTAGCAGTCCGTCAACAGAGGACTAGTTAAGGAAAACATGGGCTATGTACACGTGGGGTTGTTTCCAGCCATAAAGAATGAAATTACGTCACTGCAAAAAAATGGGTGCAACTGGAGATAATTACATAAAGTTCATTAAGTCAAATTCAGAAAGACAAATATTCCACGTTTTCTCTCACTTGTGGACCCTAAGATTTTACAGAGGCATATATAAAATCGTGTACATACAGATAGTAGGCAGGTAGACGTGAGACTCTCTAGAAGAACAGCGGGGACTAGAGGGTGGGGGAGGGGAGAGCAGTGGCATCCGATGGAAGGACCCAAAGTATATTATTAGCAGGTATGAAAACAGCCATAGGTAACTCAACATAGCAGAATTTTAAAAGTTTTAAAACTCCAGCATTCCCACCCATCCTGAGGATCTATAAGCAGTTAATAGTTACTGGGGGAGGGGGAGATAGCCTACTTAGTGCTGCAGCCACTAGTAAGTTGTCCAAGTTCCCGAAATAACCCCTTCTGCCCATGTCATGATGAAATTTATTGAGTCACAGAAAAGAAAAAGAAAGAAGAAGGGGAGGATAATTGACATGGTCAAAATATGTATGCACGGGAGTGGCGAAGTGAAACGCATTGTTATGTATAATTACTATGTAATAATAAAGCCTTTGAAAAATAAACTCAAGATAGAACAGACCAAGATCTAAGACTCTAAAGAGCCAACTGAAAGAGAAAGAGGTGGCTAAGAGCAGGCTGACCCCCTGCCTCATCCCTGCCCTCTCCTGTCGCCTCAGCGAGATGCCCATTTTCCTCTCACCTGAATCACTGCCACAGATTCTAGTCCCCTCTCCTTTAGTTCCATCCTGAACACCACAGCTACCTGGAGCTCTCCAGGGAAGCAGATCTGCTGCACGTAGCACAGGGCTGGGGTAAAGAACAGACTCTCCATGACTTGCTCCAAGACTCCCATTCAGGACTTGGCACTCACCTATCTCCCTGTCCCACCCACTTCCACCCCCCTGAAACAACCTTTGCTCCAAACAAACCCAAGCCTGCCCCCACTAAGGCACCTAGCAATACCACTGCCCTGGAGAAACAGGGCCTTGTTCCCCCATTCCCTTCTTCTTACTCCGTTTTTGATAAACTTCTAGCAGCTCACATGCGTCACCGCCACTGGGAAGTCCTCCTTGATCAGTCACCCCCCAAGAAGGTCACACACCCACCTCTCTGCCTTGTGGAACTTGTGAGTGCTTATAAGTCAGGAGTTTGTGACTAGAATTGGTTCCACTCCTGAATTTATCCATTCATCCATACCAGCACTTACAACACTGAGTTCATCTATCTGCTCCAAAGAGAAGTTGATGTTGGTAAATCTGCATGCCGAAGCAGTTCTGGCTATTGTATGTTTTCAGAGGCAGACATCCAGACTTGAGTGTTAAAGCTCTCAGAAGACAAAATGATCTGAGGACCATAGGGTGCCTGATTTCTAGAAAGGAGTAAGGAGACACCGCACTGCGTTCCAAACACTCTGTTCTCTCAATGGAGTGCTAGAACGCTGTTTTATTCATCTATATAGAATGACTTTTTAGATCAAAATAAATCTATATAGTATCACCAATGATTCTTAGGGATTCATCTCTCATCCTAAACGGGCAACACTCCCCTCCGGTCTGCCTCCCTTCTGACTAAGAAACTTGGATTTGAAGACACCCAAGACTGTGAGGCTTTTCTTGCCATGCTCCATTACTGCACACCCCACACAGGATGAGTATAAAGGAAATGGGCTCATTTGAGGCTTAATGGACCAGCAACTCCATTTGGGGGACTAGGAAGCACATGGGTTCTCCTGATCATCCCAAGATCTTCTGCATCTATTAAAGCAAGGCAACAGCAATAACAGGGTGAGAAGGAGCCCAGAGAATAAGGCTCTTAGGACTCGAGAACTGGTCACCCAGTCTACTCCCTGCTATGAGTTTACAATCCAGTATAGCTCCATAGTTCATAAGAAACATTAGGGGAGGCAGAAAGCAAACACTATGGGAAAAGAGAGATTAATTCCCACTCATTTTTTTCTTCTCCTGACTCTGCTCCAAACACACCCCTTCCCTCAACATGGGAAGGCAAGGGAGCAGAATGCTCTTCAGAAGGGTCCACACATGGAGGCAAGGCATGTTGCTACTCAATGAACATGAGCCTTCTACATCATCCAGAGTGGAAAGGACTGTGGGATCCATGCAAACAATACAACAGGTGTGCAATCGCTGTGCTGGGTGGGGGTATGAGGGTACCGGGGCCAGGAAAGGCTTCAGAGAGGGTGTCCACTGATATAGAAAGAGAATCAGAAGTCTGTCATAGAGCAAGGCAAGGACGAAAGGAAGGCAAACAAGCCACAGGTACAAACACAATCCGGGATGCTTAAAACATAACCAGGTCTGTAGGTCAGGAGGCAGGATTTAAAGGCAAAGCTGGAAACAGCAGGAGGCTTGGTGAGTTTAAGTCTTCTTAGTGAGCATGGGGAACCATCAAGACCAACACAACAAGAAGAGCCACAGAATCCTATGTGGGGCAAGCGGGATGTGTCTAGCAACAGTTGGAAAGAGCCTGTGAAGGAGAGAGCATGGTAGATGTTAGTGGGATGAGGCTGGAGAGATGGCTTGGCTATTAAAAGCACTTGCTACGTAAACATGAGGACCAGAGTTTAGGTCCCAGCACCCATATAAAAGTGTGTTTGGTCCCTTGTATGTCTGTAACAGCAGGACTGAAGGCAACGGAGATAGGAGGATGCTGGGGCTTACTAGATGACAGCATGGACAAAAACCACAAACTCCTGATTCAGCTGGAGACCCTTTCTCAAAATAACAAGGCATAGAGTGGTAGAGGAGGACACTTAATGCCATCTTCTGATCTCTGTGCCAAGCATGCACACCTATTCACATGTCTGCAGACACCACACATGCTCCACAAAAGGTAAGTTTGCTGGGTTACATTATGCCCTTAACTTGGGCAATCACAAAGAAGACAAAGGGTGAGGAGAGAAACAAGGGATGTTAAGTAAGTAAAACCCACAGGACCCTATGATCAGTGGAAAAGCAGAAGTGTTGGAGGGGGCGGTCACAGAGCACAGTGTTCTGCAAGGAAGAAAATGCAGGAGACTGGGATCTGTGGTCCCACAGCACATCCAAAGGAGCTGTCCTAAAGACACCAAGCCAAAGGAATTGGAACTCAGGGGGGGCAATCCATCTGGACCCCTGGGTATGAGTGTGATGAGTGTCTACGTAGTACAGAAGCCGCAGGACTGAAGGAAATAGTCCAGGGGGAGCCATAAAGTGAGAAGAGAGTAAAAGATGAGCTCAAGGGAGCAGCATTTAAGGGACAATGACTGAGCATAATGCACAAAGGAGGCAGAGAGAAAACAGAGACGGTGGGGAGGGGCAACTCAGAGGTAGCTTCTCGGACAGAGCGACGATGGCTCTTCTACCTGTGGCACATACAGCGTCATCCATGAGGCCTAGCCCACAAGTGCAGATATGTGCCAGATGAATTTTCCCTGTCGTAGAGAATCATGTCTGTCTTCACCATATCCCCTTCTTGATTACCGGAAGCCCCTCTTCAATAGAATACCTGTTCTAGAACTCATGGGTTTGCTAGAACCTTTGAAAGTAGATAGGACAAATTTATTACCCCCCACCCAAAAAAAGTAAATCCTCTCCCACCCACTCAGGCACAAAGAGCATGGGACCCAGAGTGACTCCTGTATTTGCTGGGTTGGGGACCCAGTTATTCATTGTGCTCTCCTTTGTCCTGACCCCCAAGGTCAAGACTGTAAAGATGAACAGCCCCCACTGGGGGTTCTTGTGAGCTAACCAAAAATGCTTCTGTAATATGTTTTGATTTATGCCCCATGTTTTTTCCCTTCGCTATCTAAATTACCGAGAACACTTTCACGGGGAAAAATCATTCCCCATCTTCTAGGATTAAAAATAATACACACAGTTGCATCGCCTAAAATATCTTCTTTCCCCTGGGATGGAATGTTCGAAATCCTATTTTGAATACCACTGGCAGGACCTTTTCTTTAAGTTAGAGGTTTCCCTCTCCCAGGAGTCTTGTCAAAAACTGTTACCTTTCTTTACTGGGTCCCCCTCCCCATCTAGTCTCCAAGCAACAGCCAGAAAATCCCTCTAGAAATCCTACCTTGCTGTTGTTCATAACCCCACAGTACTTTCCAAAGCTTCCAGTACCCACGTGCACAGGGCTCCCCTCGTTCCTCCAGACTTCTTTCCCCTCTGCATGCTGCTCTCTCACTCTGTAAAATCTTCTTCATACTCAAGTAGACCTTAAATAGCTGACTGCTTTCACCGACTTTCCTTACAGATCCACAGTGGGAAACAAGCTAAATGTCCCACCTACTAAAATGCTTTTCATTTTTAGGAAGAAAAACCCTACAACTTCAATCTATAACTTGTTCTCTTGTCTAGGAAATCTGTTCTTCACATCTCGATCAATCACACCGATACGAGTAGCTAGAGAACTGTCAATAAATACTTTCAAGAGAGAAATGCACTGGTATTTATCATGGCCTAGACACTCAGTGTATTTGCCGTTTATCATTCAATCAGTGGCTGTCTACTCTATACCAGGAATGCTCCCTCAAACCCCATGTCCAGGTCACTACTCATTAAGAGATTACAAGAACCACCCTTCAAAGTGCAAAGCCACCAAAGAGCAATACATCAAAAGAGCAGGTGTCTGTAACTCTAGAGTTTTGTGGGGAGGGGTCATTGTTGTTATTTTGTTTTGTCTCCTTGCATAGCCCTGCCCATCCTGGAGTTCACTGTGTTGAGCAGGCTGTGCTCAAACTCACAGAGACCTGCCCACCTCTGCCTCCTGAGTACCGGGATTAAAGTGTGCTCCACCACATCTAGCTGACCCTAGAGTTTCAATCTCTCTTACTCTCGGCTTCCTCCTCTCCTCTGATCCACCTTCCCATTGTCCCATCTCAGTCCACTCCAAGCCTCTGCTCAGAACTTTGACTGTTTCTTCAGCCTCTTGGTGCATCTGCCTGTACATTTTCCTAGGACCCCTTATACTCCTCATGTGACTTTTGGGTAAATTATATGAATCTCCACAAGAGCCAGGCCACCCCTGCTCCTCTAAGATTCAGGCCTTCAGCCCCTCCATTCCTGATCTTCTTTGTGGATGTTAGTGGTAGACCTGAATTCTCTTCCTGATTCCCCAAATCTTTTCACCCAGAACCCCTTTCCCCAGCAATAACCCAACAACAAGCTACCCAAGCCCCTCGTGGCCTCTAGTTCTCACCACTACCGTCATCCCCCACCCCATTTCACCAGGGGCTTGTAATGGATCCCCAAAGCAGATCTGCCTGTGATTTAGTGCAACTTAATTGACTTAGGAGAGAGCCAGGAAGAGAGTGGAAGAAGCAGGAAAACAAGAAGCAAGTAAGAGAACAATTCCAAGTGAAGTTCCCGTCTTTGCCTGAGCCTGGTGTGGGGGGCTCCAGAGTCAGAATTTTGACTTTGAAGCCCAGGAACTGGGCTCTCACCCTCTTACTCAGTCAGTACTCATATATGGGAGAACCCCTGAGGATGAAAACTCCTAGAGGCATCAAGAAAGAGTTCCTAGTGGACAAAGGAAGGCTATAGGTACCAGCCAGAAAGGAAAGTACACACAGAAGTAGAAGATGCTGTACAGGATCTGAGAGACAACAGCATCTATGTGAAGATGCAGGAAGAAGACAGCCATCTAGGGACCTTGGAACAGGCCCTCACAGGACACTGAGTCTGTCTTGACTTTGGACTTCTCAGACCAATGAGAAATAAATTTCTGTCCTTTCAAAGTCCATGGTATTTGTTACAGTAGCCCAAGCTACTGAGATTAGCTTGAGCATCTTCTCCTTCCTGCTTTCTCCCTGTTGCCTCTGCTTTCTCCTGTTATACCTCCCTACACCCCCATCGCTTAGATTTCACGTTCAACATTTCTCTTCAACCAACAGACTTTCTTTCCATTAATCCTCTACTATGTGATAACTCGCCTTCATTGCCATCTTAACCAGATTTAGAATCACCATAGAACCACATCTTTGTGCCTTTGAGAGTGTTTTCATAAAAGTGTTGAACAAAGCAAAGAAGCCCTACACTGAGTGTGGGCAGTACCATGGGGCCCGAACTGACTAAAAGGGAAAGAAACCGAGCACGGGGTACCTATCTCTCAGCTTCCTGGCTACGGACACAGTGTGATCAAACACCTCAAGCCCTGGCTGTCCCGACTTCCCCTTGAACCGTGAGCCGGGATAAACCCTCACTATTTAGCTCTATCAGTTATTTTGTTGCAGCATTGAGAAAAGTAATTAGTGCATCCCGGAACACCTGGAAGTGCTCCTCTCGGAACTGCTTTCTTTCTGTCCTGCCGCTACAGGTAGGATGCTGAAGGATTCAGGAGAAATGGCATCACCTTGGGGATGGATGTCATTTTCAATCCACGGGATCCTTCATCAGCTGGTCCTGTCCTCTTTCTCTGCTGTCATGATAAATGTTATGAAGACACCAGGTTATTCTCACTCTAAATAGAGTTGATACAAATAGAGACACCCTGCAAGATACCTATTTACAAAAGGATTTTCTGCAGGAAGTGTTAAATAGTGCACTCTGTGTACACCTAAACTGGACTTGGCTTCTATCTATATATTTTAAAGAATAAACGATTTATGTCAAATGAGGTGTGCCTTCTCCATTGCCCTTTTCCAGATCACTGAGATGAAGGCTCAATGCCCCCAGCAGATTCTGCTCTGCAAGCAATCCCAGTTAACCCTGTTTGCCAGCCTGGTTGCTCAGGGCTCCCGGTTCATTGCAGCCACTTGAAACCACCTTCAGACAAACTTCAGTAGAAAAGAAAATGTTTAGATATGTCTTCCTTCGCTGTGCCTACTAAGCTGCAAAAAATAAACAAGAGCCGCCAAAGGGAGAAGACAGTCTGTACAAAACATCCTACGAGACGGCTCCACATTTTAGCATCACCCTCTGGGTAATCGCCCCTATAAAAAGGTTCCTCTAAATGCACATCCGTGCTGCTGACATCAGCACCATCTCTGTGCCTTACTGCTAATGCAGCTCTCAGAGGCGAGGAGTGGGTGTGGGTTGGAGGAAGAGAACGACTGGAAAGGAAAGGATGCCCACAGTGTTACTCATGAGGCTGCGGAGACAGTGACGTTGGAGGCGTACCAATCCATTCATCTTGGGAGTTTTGAGATAGTAATAGCTGTGATTAGGGAAGTCTTCAAGGAATCAAGAGACTAACTAAAAAAACTTGAAGAACTAGATTCCCTGCAGTAAGTTGGCTGTGTGGATTCCCAGTAACTGCCGGGTCTGAAAGATAGTCTGGCCTCTGCTGAAGGCAAGAGTCAGCACTGCCTGGGAAATCTTGGGGCAGAACCAGCCTCCTAGGGAATTTTCCACACCAGCTGCTGAACACCTCATCCCATCCCCAAAATATCCTCTCTCGATAGCAATTTCTTCTGCCAGGGGGTAAAGTCTCCTCAGGAGGCCCCTTTACAGTGGGCCCTTTCACCTCTTCCTGGTTCTTCTGTGATCCCACTCTCAATGCAAAGAATATAAATGCCTTGGTTAAAGTCCAAAATAGGAATTCCACAAAAGTTCACCAAGCGTCAGTTGTAACTGGGGCACCAGATGTACAAAGTTGAACAACAGAGACAGGGATGCACAGGAGCTGAGCAACTGAGATAGAAGCAATTACTTGTCTGTAGGGAGTGGAGGGTGGTACCTTCACCTCCACCTCTGCGTGATGCAGAAAAGGCTCAGCCACTCACCCTAGGGCTCAGAGGTGACACACACCCTCGTGTGACTCTTACAGACAGCTGCCAAACTTCATGTCGCTCCTTATGCTCTTCCAGGGTAGCAGGCCCAAAAGTAAGGGCGAACAGAAGTTTGCTCCAGTGAATGACATTTTCAAGAGCCAAATCCTTTCTCACCATAGCTCCTCAGACTCAAGACAGTTAACCAGGCAAACTCTCTATGACCAGTTAGATGCAACTGAATAGCCACTATATGCATATTTATCTCCAAGGACCCATGAGATTTATTATTTGAAAATCTAAATCAAATTATATGTTTAATAGTAGCACATAGTAGTGTTAAGTAATTGGTGTAGAATAAAAGAACTCCTGTGGGCTTAAGGGAGTGTTAGCTGCTGATATGCGATCCTTCAATATAAAACAACCAGGGGAAACCACAAGATGAAAAGCGCCATGTTCATAGAAAGTAATATCTAACCTTCAGGTTCTCAGGTTCGAGCCAAGGGATAGAATGTTTGCAGAAAATCCTAGCTCATGTTTAATTCATCAGAATTTTTAATTTGCCTTGGGCTTCATGTCCTTGAATTGCCTCTACAGAGGTCATCTGAAACAGCCTTGTGGTTATGCCTCCCCCGCCTCATAGAGAACAGGAGAGAAGAAAGGCAAAGAGATTGCCATAGCCAATTAAAAGAGCAAGTGACTCAGCCGGGCTCTTGCGGAATTTGTGGGCCTTTCTGAGAGTCCATTGCCACTTAAAGATGTTTGATATCCCCTCAGAGGCCAGTTGCAGTTAGACCACCATGCAGAGAGGCGATCCATTCAACAGATATTTGCACCATGGACACGACAAGCACATGTCGAAGTCCTCAACTTCTCTATGTTATACGTATGTTATACAGTACAGGCTGGTCATTTCCATTCAGCTGCCATTTTCTTCATGGACATAAGTACATGATGCAGTTTTCTTTGTTTTCTCTCTCTCTCTTCCTCTCTCTTTCTCCTTTTTTTTTTTTTTTAAGGTCAGGGTCTCAAGTATCCAGGCTGGCCTCAAACTGAGAATCAACCTTGGATGACCTCGAACGTTCAATCCTCTTGTTTCACGTCCTGAGTTCTGGGATTGCAGGTGTGCGCTGCTAGCCGTAGCTGGCTTATGTGGCAGTGAAGAACCAACTCAGGGCTTCAGGGGTGCTAGAAAAATACCCTACCTGCTGAGCTACATCCTCAGACCACACTGCAACTTCTATCAAACCAGCATTTGATGAGAACCTCCTGTGTGTCCAGCACCCTCTGTGATGTTCTAAGAGCATTAATAAATAATTAATAAATGCTTTAATTATCCCTAGAGCTGGTGGGTAAAAAATCACCATTTTAACCACTGAAGAGTGAGCATTCAAGGTGAGTTTTTATGTTCAACAAAGAAAAATGCAGGACAGCTAGTTAAATTTATGCTTTACTTAAATAACCACGACAAAAATTTAAGAGTATCCCAAGTTTTATCTGAGACATACTTATCTTCTGATATTCAAATTTCACTGGATGTCTGGTATTTTATCTGCCAACCCCAAGTTACAGACTAAAGAAGCACAACCACCAACCATGCAACTCACCAGACAAAAGCGAGTTAATAGTGCCATCCCCTGTGCTATGGTTTGAAGGTGTTCCCCCAAGTTCATGTGCTGGCAACCTGATGGCCAAAGTGACAGGGCTGAAGAGTAGTGCCTATAGGAGGTGAGGGAGCTTGGGAAGTGACTCAGTAGTGGAGCATGTGCTTAGCATGTGTGAGGCCCTAGGTTCAATCCCCAGCATAAAACCCTGAAAGGTAATCTGACCACACAAGATCTACCCTCATAAGTGAGTTAATCTCACTGTCCAAGGAGCAGGCCTTCTGTAAGAGTGGGTTTGCTGCAAAAGCATGTTTGATCAGACTTACATATGTAAATAAATGTCATTAGGCCGTTACAATTGGAAGTATAAGGTACCACTTGAGTAAGTTGATTCTTCTAGAGTTAATGTGACCCTTGTAATGATTAATGAAGAAACAATGCACATTCAGATTTGTAGTAGCTAATACACTCTCTCAATCTCTGAGTCATCCTTGTTTTATCATCATTGCATGAGTTGGCTAAAATGCAATGACTACCTCTCTCAAAACCAACAGCAAAAGTAACTTGGTTAGGTTCCCTCTCCTTTCCTTATCTCCTTTCCACAGTGGATAACACAGCAGGGAGGCCGTAGATGCCAGAATCTTTTGCTTTCTTATTGAAAATAGATGTTTTTTCATACAATGTTCTGACTATAGTTTTCCTTCCCCAACTCCTCCCAGATCCTCCCACTTCTCCACCCACCCGAATCCACACCCTTTCTTTCTCTGTCACATTAGAATACAAACATCTAAAATCATAATAATAAGATAAAGTAAAAAACAAACAAGGATAGAACAAAACAGAAGGAAAAGAGCCAAAGAGAAGCGCAAGAAAACATATAGACACAGAGACACAGACGCTGGTGCCAGTAGCTTGAGTTCAGACTTCTTGACTTCCATGACAGTGAGAAACAAATTCCTTCTCTCAAATAAAAACTGAGTCTGTGGTATTTTGTTATAGCAGCAGCAAATATACTAAGACATTGAGTGCCAATCATGGAAATGTGTAAAAACAAGCAAGCTTCCACTTCTGTCACACAACCAAACCTGCCTTTGTCAAAATATCCAAGACCTCCACATTATCAAGTCCCAGGGCCACTATCATGGCCACGAATGGCTCAGCCTCACAGCTATATCCATGAGAAGCCATCTAGAATAGCATCCGTACCCATAGCATGACCAGCCTCACAGCTGTAGCCATGAGAATCCATCTAGAATAGAATCTGTACCCTTAGCATGACCAGCCTCACAGCTGTATCCATGAGAAGCCATCTAGAACAGCATCCGTGCCCTTAACATGACTCCAGAGTCTGGAAACAAGATCTCTGCCTCCAGCTCCCAATACTCCATCTCTCCATCTTTACCCCAGCCTTCATTCTGTTTATGTTCTTTTCTGTCTGGAAGGCCTTCCCCCAACCTTCTATGAAAAGCCCCTCCCTTCCTTTTGGGTCTGTGTTTAAATGTTACCATGTCAGAGAGGTCTTTTCTAGCCACTTTAAATAACTTCATTAATGTTGTGTTAACTTGGCCGGGTCACACGATGCCCAGTTATTCATGCAAATGTTCCTTAGAAGGTGCTTGCTTTTAGGCTAAATTAACAATGAAATCAGTGAACTGAGTAAAACAGTTTGTCCTTCATTATGGGGTGGCCATGTCATCAGCTGGAGGACTGGACAGAACCAGATGGCTAGGTTTTCTTAAGTAAGAAAGCTTTCTTCAGCTTCCAGACTCATCTTCCAGTGAGAATTCTTGGGTTGACTTCTCTGGTTCTCGAGTCTTCGGATTTGAACTGGAACTAAACCACTGGCTCTCCTGGGCCTGTGGCTTGCTGACTCATTCTTCAGATCTTGAGACCTGCTCATCTCCACAGCCTTGCAGGCCAAATCCTAATGATTCAAAATATATTCACATACATCCCTTATGGACTCTGTTTGTCGGAAGGACCTTGGCCACCTCATTGTTCTTTATCACGGCAAGGCTCACAGCAGTAAGAATACGATTTGATGGTCTATGTTAAATATGCCGTTCTCCCCAGAACCTGCCCCACTAAATTACAATCCCTCCCATGGGGAGATAACTTGTTTACTTAGGTTCACTCTTACACACTAAATGTACTTGGCATAAGGGAACTCTTAATACATAGTAATACTACAGTGAGTAAACAAACCAAAATAAAGAAGTCTGTAGTTAAACAGTTACAGCAAAAACATAATCATACAATAATCTACTTTAAAGGCATTGTGGATAGCAGCTAACCCAATTTGTTCAACCAGAAGATCTGAGTAACTTGCCCAAGGCAAATACCAGAACCCAGATACAAGGGTAGCATTCATCCAACTCTCTATCAAGTTATCTTATCATCTTTGAGTTCCATTGCAAGGAATTCTGTGAAAGAGTTGCTGGAGCCATGCTGTCATTTATTTGGAAACTCGGCTTGAGTCTCTCAGTTTGGCACTAATAAGTCCTTCAGTTTCTTCAGATTCCAGTCTTGTCCAGGGTTGCACTTAGCGCTATGCGTGCAAAGGGAAACTAGCCAGACAATACCTCAGCATCTAAACGCTGAGGATTGGGAGGCTCCTACTTTGGGAGACTATCCTAGGACATTCAGCACGCTGAACCAATAAGCTACTGGCATTAAGGATAACTGCATCTAACCCAAGGATTCTATATAATACACTATATCAAAACATTCACATCATTTATTCCCAGGAATCCACTCAAGATTCCAGAAGAAGCACCCTAGCTGAAAGGCACATGGAGGAATGACCCAGGAAATGACAGTATGTAAGATCTCTTTATTCTTATGACCTGGGAGCTTGGTGTCAAGTCGTTTATGCGAAGCATCGAGGGTGGCTGTGGTTCACAACCTCCCCATGGTGTTGCCATATTTCATCATTCTAGAAAGTGCCATTTACACACAGATGCACAGTATCCAACCAGTGCACCCTGAAGGCTTGGTTCAGCTCAATGCCAAGATTATTTGAGACTAATTACAAGTGTCCTTGCATCAGAAAATTCACATTTATTTTAATCCCAAATGAAGAATTGCTATTCATCTGTAGAACTTCACTCTAAGAAAGCGAGATTGTCATACTTTACGATTATTTTTAATCCGTTCTTATTCAGCAAACTTTGCTGTGTGGAGATAAAGATCTCAGTTTAATCGTTCTTTCTGGCATGTATTTATGTATACGACTAATCGGGAAATCCTAACAGACATGTAATCAAGCTTAAATGTGTGTGTGTGTGTGTTATGTAGGTGTGGTGTATGTTTTGGGGTGTGTACACATGTGTGTGTGGAGGTCATAGGTCATTGTCAGGTATCCTCTTTGCTTTCCACTTTTTGGTTTTGAGACAAGGGTTCTCACTGAATCTACAGTTCATGGATTCAGCTAGACTGACCAACAAGACTCAGGGATCCACCTGACTCCTTCCCCTACTCCAACATAATTGTCTTAGTCAGGGTTACTATTGCTATGATGAAAAAACATGACCAGAGCAACATGGGGAGAAAAGGGCTCCTTTTACTCACAGTTCTGTGTAACAGTTCACCATCAAAAGCAGTGAGGGCAGGAAACTCAAGCAGGGCAGGAATGTGGAGGCAGGAGCTGATGCAGAGGCCGTGGAATGGTGCTGCTTACTGGCTTACTCCCATAGCATTCTCAGCCTGATTTCTTATAGAACCCACGACTACCAGCCCAGGGATGGTATCACCCTGGGTACTTAGCCTATTAAATAGCTATGCAAGCACTTAATAATTACTAGCTATAGTTGTGATTAATTAATGTCTATAGAATGGGAAATGTGCACCTGAACAGGGGCTACAATGCCAACTAAAGAGTTGCCATTGAACTCATTTTCTGTCTTATTTTGACTAGTTTTAACTATCATGGGGAATTGTCAGCAGCCTCTGCCTCCCCAGAGGCCAGTTCATGGAAAGGCAAAGCTCGCAGACTTCCCATAGTTTCTGAATATACCCCACAGCTATTAGCACAGTTCAGAATCCATACAACTGTGCTCGGTGTTCATTAAGTGAATGAAAGGTTATACTGGCTGTGACGACTCGGTCCTTGAATTCCAAAATAATTCACCTTAAGAGCACTCAAGACCTTTTAATTAATAAAAGACTACACCCTGATCTCAGAGCGTGACTGGAATTTAGAAGTGTATTGAATTCTTTTTCTTAATATGTTTTTATTAATTATTTGATGATTTCATACAGTATGGTTTGATCATATTCACGCCCCTGCATCAACTCCTCCAAGCTCCACCCTCCACAGCCATACCCACCTTTCTTTGTGACCTGTCCTACCGTAAACACATCTAGTCTAATTGTGATGCCCATTACTCTTGTGTGGGAAGGCTGTCCCGGGGCGGCTGATCTATTAGGAGTCATATCCTTTAACACAATTGACTTTCCTTCTCCCAGCAGATATTAAATACCAAGAGCTCCTCAACTACAGTTGGGGCTTCATGATCACCTTCCCCAAGTCCTCCATGCTGGAATATTAGCCGGTTTGAACTTGTGAAAGACTGTACGCATGCCTTCACAATCGCTGTGAGTTCATATGTGCAAACATCTTGTTATGACTGGAAAACATGGTTTCCTTGATGTTTTGGGGATCATGTATTGGATTCTTTCGGTCAGGTGATCTCATAAATCACCTCCTACTTAAACTCTGGGCCCAATGCAGTTTTTCCAAAACAAACTGACCACAACCATCTCTCCCCTCTTGTATTTATTTTAATTCTACCCAGGGGAATGTGGAATCTAGGCTACCTCTCTTTGAAGCTGGACAAGTTATGACTAAGGTAGAAAAGACAGTCATGCCACATCTGTCTGGTTCTCTTGGGACACTAAGTATTGGACTTGATGGCCATGTTGTGAGGAAGTCCAAGTCAGCTCATGTGGAGAGCCACTAAAGGCTGATCCCCTGTAGATGTTCAGCCTCAGTGACACAAGCTGCAATGTCTCCTGGTGATTCCAGCCTCCCCTCTCCGGTCCCACAAGTCCCCTTAGCTTTCATATCTTCCCTGGTGAAATCACAAACATCACAGAACACAAGCCATCCCCTCTGTGCCGCCTAGATTTCTAAAGCCCTAGGTCTGTGACTATAATAAAAAGCTTGTTTTCTGCCAGTAAGCTGCTATAACAGCAACAAGAACAGATAAAAAAATTGAATCAGGACAAAACCCAATAATAGAACCCAAGAATCCTATCCATTGTCTGGTAAACAAGCTGAAGCGCAGTTCTAAAGCAACACCACTGCATACTACTCTTGCATCTCTAAGGTGTACCATATGGAGACAATAAAAACCGCTGTCATTCACGGAGTGCATTTATATAGCTGGCATCATTTCCAGTACTTTCCACGCACTGACTCATTTCGGTATCAAAGTTTCTTTCTGAAGTAGGCGCAGTCACTACTCCATTTTACATATAAGCAGTATCTAGACATGCCACTAGTAAGAGGCATGGCTGGGAATTGAACTTCGCCATCTACCTCTAGAGTCTGACAGTATACTAGGGTGTTTCTTCAGTCTTATGCTTCATGAATAATAAATGCGAGTCATCTAGCAAGGGCTTGGCAGACTGTCAACCCTCTATGAAAATGTTTCCTTCCTTCCTCAACATTGACATCACAGTTTAAATTGCCACGGTTGCTTTTGTTTTGGGAGACCTGGGGATTGTAGCTGTTAATTTCTTTGTTAAAGTTTCAGGAATGTCTTTTAAGGCACTATGTAGCTGGCCTTGAACTAGGAATCCTCCTGCTTCAGTCTCTGGAGAGCTGTGAGTACCAATGTGCACACTACAGCTCACTGCCAGAAACTGCCACATTTTTAAAGCAAAAAGTATCCCCCTCTGAAAGCAACGTGTCTGTCTCTAACACTGGGTTACATTTATTGTCTGCCCAATAGGTGTCCAACTAGGGGCTCACATTAAACATGATGGAAGGAGAAACCTTGTTTGAGCTAACACAGCATCCTCAAATCTGCTTCTTCCCCCAAGACTTCTATGCCTTGGTTAATGTCGCTGTCATTCTTCAGGGACTCAGCCGGATCTCCAGTTGCTTTTGACCCTCCTCTGCCTTGAGGCCCACAACTCGTCAAGCGAACTCTGTCTCTAAAGAATATTGATTTCCACCACGTCTCTTCACCCCTGAATCCAACTGCCACAATCTAAGCCCCGCAATCCAGTCAACACGTGAACTTAGTCCACCCATCACCTTGTTGAAAACCTCCATCCATGCACTCCAAGAACAAACAAACTCATCAGATTAGTGCTTCACGTCCTGACTCCTGCTGTGTCTCCCACTGTGACCCTCAGTGGCACGGGCTTCCAGTCTGTTCATCTTATCTCCAAGCACTGGGACAGTGCCCTTGCATCTCCATGTCTAACATTTTCCCCAGATCCTTACCAACAGGCTCCTCCTTAACACTCCCATCTCTTCGCCTCATGGCAAATGGCCAATCTCCCCACCAGCCATGTTCGAGCCTGCATCCCAGTTTTAATTTCCTCACAGCTCTTTAGTTTCACTTCTTTCTGAAACTATACTCTGTGCTTGTTCATTTTGTGCCTCCTTACAACAAAAATAAATATGCCACCTAAAGAGATTATTTGTCTGTTTTATTGGTTGCCTATGTCCCAGTCTATAGATGAGTGTCTACTGCATAGCTGATGGCCAATGAGCGTCGGTGGAGATGAATGGCTAATAAACAGGCAGCATGTATACACAAAGGAATTTTATTCAGCCACAAAGAAAAGTGAAATTGCGTCGAAATGGATGGTACTGGGAAATATTATATTAAATGAGGCAGCCCAGGGCCAGAAGCACAAATACCACACGTTCTCTCTTCTATGCAGATCCTAGCTTCTCATTTTTATGCGTGTTTATTTATATGGAGCGAGTGTTTGTCGAGGCCAGGAAACTAGAAATGGACCCATGAGAGAGGAAACGAGGGCCTTCAAGCAAGTGGAACAGGAACGGTAATATGACGAATGTGACCTGAAGGTGGAAGGAGAGATATTGGGGTGAAAGAATATTAAGTAGGAACTGGGACAGGAGGATGAGGGAGAGGAGAAGGTGGGGAAGGATAAATTAAAAGTGTGTTTGGAAAAGTTACAAAGAAGCCTGCTACATTTAAAATAAAATTTTAAATAAAAACAAAAACAAAAAAATTAAGACACACAAATTTGTTTATAAATGTTGAGCACAGGTCATAATTCCATGGATGACAGAAACTAGCAATTGTGAGTCTCAAATTCCTAGTCAAATTCCCATGAAAGAGAAGGGAAGGACGGAGGGGAGGGGAGGAAGGCACGACAAGGCAGAGGAAACTGAGAGAGATAATAAAAAATAACATGAGAGAGAAGACTGTCGTTGTATAACTATGAATTCTTCAAATTTGTGGATTTTATAGATGGAAAGTCTAACAAACATTCAAGAATAGGTTACACATATTATTCATCTGATCAATCATCATTTTAAGAAAGTCAAGGCTGTCCTTTTAAAATAATCCAGAATGGATGGACTCTCACCCTAACGCAGATGTGTCTAAAATGCAATCATACAGCCATATCCAAGATCAATGGTGTCACCAAAGGGGATGGGGGGAGCGGATCTTTGGAAATCTGAGAAAGAACACATCCCTACTACTGCTACTACTGTGTAAACAGCCCCTCAAACTGCCAGGTAGCCCTGTGGAGGCTGGGGTGGGTGTGTTTATCTGAAGCTTCTCTTCTCCCCTGGGCCCTGTCAGCCAGCCAGTCTCAGAATCCCAGTGAAACCCAGTGGGGATATAACTCTGGGGTACCCATCCTGGGAGAAGGGGAGGAAGGGAGAGAGGAATAGGGAGAGGGAGAGACTCACAGTCTGGAGTCCAGCCTGCACCCCTGCCTTGACTTTCATGTAAAATTTTTGTTTCTATTACTAAAGGAGATCCTGGAACAGGCGAGGAGTTACAATGTGGCCCTAAAGAGTCAAACGCTGGAGCGGGAAAGATGGTTCTGCAGTGAGGATTCAGCTCCCAGCATCCAAATCGGTGGCTCTCAACCACCTGTAACTCCAGCTCCAGGGGATCTGACACCATCTTCCAGCCTCCTCAAGTGCCTTGTGTGTGTGTGTGTGTGTGTGTGTGTGTGTGTGTTAGATAAAATAAAAATTTTATAAATACAAGTTAAATGCTGCCTTTTCCCTCTGACTCACCTGAATGCAACTTCTCTTCTGCCTTTAAGAACCACCACATACTTCAACTCGGAATCACGAAAACAGCTTTGCACTGGGGTCTTTCTCTGCTATTCATGCCCTCCCCAGGTAAAAAACAGACCCCATTATCATGGTGATAGATGAATTACATTACATTCCTTTGAATACAAGTCCTCTGCTGCCCAACTGTCAAGGACATGAAGGAGTGGCTTTGGGCTCTCCCTGGCAGCACCTGCCCCCCACTGCTCTGCCCACCTGGTAAAGGGGCTTTACAAATATATGATCAAGCTAAGGACCTTGAGATGGCGGCATGACTGCAGATTTTCTGAGTGACCCCAGGGAATGGCAGTGGTCATTAAAAGAGGGAGAACAGGGGGCTGGAGAAATGCTTCATTGGGTCCTAGAACCCATGCAAGGTGGCTCCCAGCTTCAGAGGAGATAGATGCGGCCTCCACAGGCACCTGCATTCACATGCACGCACCCACACACACACAAGCACAGAGATACATAGCAAAAAATATAAAGGAGGGAGATGGGAGGAGGGAGCAAAGACCAAAAGGAAGGTCAGGGCACTAGAGCAAGGAGGAGCTGTGCTCCATATGAGGAGTAAGGAGCTGTGCTCCATATGGGGAGTGAGGAGGTGTGCTCCATGTGGGGAGTGAGGAGATGTGCTCCATATGGGGAGTGAGAAGCTGTGCTCCATGTGGGGAGTGAAAAGCTGTGCCCCATTGGGAAGTCAGGAGCTGTGCTCCATGTGGAGAGTGAGGAGGTGTGCTCCATGTGGGGAGTCAGGAGGTGTGCTCCATGTGGAGTGAGCAGGTGTGCTCCATTGGGGAGTGAGAAGCTGTGCTCCACTGAGGAGTGAGGAGCTGTGCTCCATGTGGGGAGTGAGGATAAGTCCTCCATGTGGGGAGTGAGAAGCTGTGCTCCACTGAGGAGTGAGGAGCTGTGCTCCATGTGGGGAGTGAGGATCAATGCTCCATGTTGGGAGTCAGGAGCGGTGCTCCTTATGGGGAGTCCCCCTAGCAGCTCCGGAATGGAACACAGCCTTGAGAACACCTCAATTTTAACCCATAATGATTATTTAGATTAAGTGACCTGAAAACCATGTGAGAATACAAGCTCATGCTGTTTTAGTCACCAGGTTAGTAGTAGCTTGTTAAGCCAAGAAATGCCTGCTCCAGGCTGACCACGCATTTCACATGAATGTTCTCCATATGCATGAAGAGTCCAGCCCTGAGGGTCAGCCCTTGCCACAGAAGCTCAGAAAAGCTGGGCAATTGGCTTATTAATGCCTAGAGCTTGGGTCCCACTTGTATCATATTCTCAGATACTTGAAATAGATATATTACTAGCCTAGTGTCTATTTACGCCTGTGAGACTTGGGTCCCAAAGGATTGAAACACACAGACACCCTTACCCTACCACATGCACAAAAGTTCACAAAAGATTCTGACTGGTCTCCGCAGCACCGATTTCAGCAACAATGAATGTATCGTCTTCAGGACCATTTCCTTACTGAAACATACAGGTTGTCTCTTTGTCTGCCTAAACTTAGCATGCAACTTCAGGGATACTGACCAACCTTCTCCAGAATTCTACCCTTAGAAAACACTAAAATGCAGTCACTTACAACCTTTCAATAAACCTCTCACTATGCACGCATTAATATACTAAATTAGAATACACCCATTTTCTTTAATGCATGTTCTTTGCCTTTGGTACTGTATATGGGAAGTTCTAAAAGATGCAATGGTGAGAGTTTATAAACCTGTTTGTCACCCCACCAAGACACACAGTATGCAACAAATGCTTATTGGTGGCAAAAATCATGACGACCAAGACGGTAAAAGCCCTACTCCACGAATCATTAGAAAGATGGTTTTTCTGATCATTTGTTAGAACTGTCCTTTAAATCTAATTACACACATACACACACACACACATATACATATATATACCTACTGTTTTTCTCTGTCATGTGAGTGGGTAGAAATTAGTGACAGGCTTAACTGAACAGCTTACAATCTGTCTTCATTCCTAAATGTTACCTTTGGTATTTGAAATCTTGCAATCTTTGGTATAAATTTATCTGGGCTCTTCAGTAGCTCATAGGAAATAATACAGTGACTTTAAACAATGAAACAAAACATTTTACACTTCCTTGAAGTCCCTGTGATGGAAAATCTAAAGAGAATTCACCAGTATGAGAACATTTCCCCAAATATTTCAAAAGTCATTAAAATTGTTCATCAGCTCCAAGTATGGATTTTTGAGCCCATTCTAAAGCAAGCTTCCCAAAAGATCCTGGGCTTTATTAAAATACCCAGGCACTGAATTCTGGAATCTTAGACACAATAGCATTTCTGGTTTTTGAGTGTCTGAATAAAGTAACAAATTTTGTTTTGTTTTGTTGGTTTGTCCAGACAGGGTTTCACTGTGTAATAGCCTTGACTGCCCTGGAACTCCCTCTAGAGACCAGGCTTTCCTCAAACTAAGAGATCCACCTGTCTCTGCCTCCCAAGTCCTGGGATTAAAGCAACTGTTTCCCGGGCCTGTTAGCATGTTTTTGCTCTGGTCCATTCACTTGGGCTCAAACACACAGACGTCTGTAGAATCTTGCTCAGAAACCATGATTTTAGATCCTGAGGCTTATTCTGTATCAGTCTTCCTAGTCTCCCTGCCAACTTTTGGGGACCCAACAACTGAATGCAATGTCCGCGCATATTATGAGATTTGGGGACGCGGAGCAGCACAATGTATATGAAGAGGATGTTCATGCCTGTACATCACAGTTAAAGCTCTGCTTTCACCACTTCCTGTGTACTGTCAGACAAGTCACCTGCCAGTTTCATGCATAAAGCAAGGATAGAAATGGTGCTTATCAAATACCCAGCTTGCAGGACTTTTTATTACTAAAAGTAATAGTGTCTTTGAGATGAGCAATGGTCGAACCTGGATAAAGTGATGTTGCTGCCCCTATATTAGCTCTAGGCACTGCTGGGTACCCTCCCTGGCCTTGATCTCACTTGGTAATCTCCATCTCACATACTGCAGCCCTTGCTGCTGTTTCTCATTCTCCTTGCTCTGTTTGGTGCCTGACAGAGTCATGCTACATGGCTCACTTGAATTTATATAGCAGGTCAGAAAAGGAAAGAAGATGCAGAGATGGAAGATGCTGGAAAATGTCTCTCAATTCTGTTGTTATTGTCTACACAGCAGGATCTGTTCATCTACCTTCTGTTTCTTCTCCCCTGGACCTGAACATCCACCCAAATGAGTTCTGGTGCCCTTTGACCTACCTCAACCCATAAAATCAGAGGCTCAACAAATCAAGATATAATGCTGATCAAAGTATAGTGCCAGTTTAAGATTGTGCAAGTATTTCTTACCAAATCTAGCACAACATCAGTCACAAAATATATCTTTTTTGTACCTTAAGAAAATGTAAATGTCCAATTAAATTGATATCGTTGATTTAAAAATTTATATCCCTTGGCTGAGAATATAACTCACACTTAGAGATTTTGCCTGCTGTGTATGAGACCCTAATTTCTATTTCTATCCCTGAAAAAAGAAATAAATAGACAAATAAGTACATGGATTGCATTCTGATTTCAAAATCATTAAATAGTCAAAATGGATTTTAGAATTAATTTTGGATGCTAGAACATCCGCTTGATGCAACATAAAATTACAAAATGTGGCTGCTCTCCTGACTTCTTAGACTCCTGTACAGAACCCAGCAACCAACAAATAAATGTGCCCTTAGTGAACTAATGTATATGTGAATACATGGATTTCCTAACAGTCAGATTACTGTAAGTCACTGTTACCTAAAAAGAGAATTCTGCTGAAATAAGAAAATCAAACACTCATCACTTCACCAGCCTTCCACTTAAAATACATCTGTACAATAATAGTGGGATTCAACTCTAAACAGTCTGGACCCACTACATTAAACCTTGGTCCAGTAATAAAACCTAAAACTTCAGTGTCTATCCAACAGGCAATTTTAAAGCTATTGTGTGTTTAAGTGCTCAATATCTGAGACTATAAGATGTAGGGGACTTATTTAGAAACATCTGGTGGCATCCTTGGGGTGTACTCGAGCTTCCTAGTAACTAGGAGACAGCAACAGCATCTCTGCTGATTGAGAATGCAGATCCATTTAACAATGCCATCTCTCTTCTTTTGTACCACCAAATGAGCTGTAGACCTGCAGCTGCTTCCTGGCACTCGACCAGCTCCTGCATGGTGATGGGGATAAGGACCAGTGAGTCATGTTTCCCAAAGATGTTTCCATCAGAAGAACCCAGCCTCCGCTCTCTGCACAGAGTTACCCCCAAGAGTTGCTTTGTCCAATTCATTGCCATTAAAATCGGTACATCTCATCTCTGGTGCTACAGGGATAGGCATCAGATGGAACAATCAAAAGATCATGAAAAAATACTAGATGAAAATAGAATGAATTGAGGGGTGGAGGAGGGGTATCGTAGCTGTGTTTTGGTAGGTGGATGTGGATGTCTGAAAGCCAGAGGTAGACATTGAGTCATGGGTCTTTCTTGATTACTTTTCCGCCTTATTTTTTGAGACAGGATCTCTTGCTGAACCTGGAGTTCTTGGATTCAACTAAACTGATTGGCCAATGAAGCTATCCCCACCCAGTACTGGTTTTACAGAAGGACTCCACTATTCCCAGGACTTCTGTGTATGCTAGGGATCTCAGCTCAGGGTGCAAAGGAGCCATCTTCCATTGCCTGGGCTTTAAGCATCCAGTCACTGGATGAAGTCTCTGGAGAAACTTCTGCCTTACTCTTTGCTCTCCAGTGGGAATATCAAATCTCAGACTCGGCTTAGAACAAGCCTCTGTCTTCTCTTTGCCTGAACATAACCTCCATATAGTCTTTTGTATGAAGGAAGAACTGCATCCACAGCCACTAAATGTCAGACCCTTGTCAGGTGAAAAACATGGGATAAAAGCAGATGAAACTGCCATGTAATCACCCATGACTTTGAAGACATTCAAGAGCAAATACCTACTTGATGGACAAAAGTCATCCACTCAGGGGAGCTATACACATGAACTCAAAGTGAGTGTGGGTGTGTGTACAAGACCTTCAAAATCTCAAGTCAGACAGAATCCCAGCGTTGAAAGATGAGGTTGGTACAAAGTCCAGCAATTAATAGCTGCTGGGAAAGGAGGGGCCAGTTTTAAGGATATGACCTCCCTGTAGGTCAACTAAACTCCAATAAATGAACAAAGACAACAGCATGCAGGCAACACAAACTGAACGCGATGGTTTGAAAGAAATGACACCAAGTTGGGTGAACAGGGAATAGGGCTTGTCTGAGAAGAGTTGGTGGGGGGATAAATATGATCAGAATACAGTGTATAAAATTCTTAAAGCAAAAATATTTTAGATGTGTTATTCTTGAGACTTCTCACACAATGCAGTGGGCCAGCTTCACAGGGCAAGTTAACCTTGTACAAGTTCAGAGCAATAATGCCCGTGTTCAGCTCACTATCTTGCCTTTTGGCCATGAAAATCTACGCAGAAATGATATGTGCCACTTATCCTTGAGCATACTTAAAAATTAAATGGGAAGTTAACCGCAGCCTGGACTGCCTCTGCTCTTTCACAGGAAGGCTAATCTGTGCGTCAGACCCACTGCCTGCTAGAATTGCAGTCATTGTCTCCGTGCCAGACAACCACTGCCCCCGCTACCCATCACTCACAGATGACACTGAGCTCCTGGTAATTGAAGAGAAACAACTGCCTCTGCTGAGTTAGTCACCAGCCAACGTCCATTTCTCTACACTATTTACACCTTTCTACTCTACTCTCCCCGGGGCCTCTCTAGCCCCAGAACTGGAGCCCAGTGGCAATTCACTGCCTCAATATTTTCTACCCAGAATTTCTTGCTGCTTTCTTTTCCTCTTATTTAGACGACATGCATGCACCCCATTGTTTCCAGAAGGTCAACTCATTACATTCTCTAGCCTTCCAAAGCTCCAAATTGTCCATTGAAATAAACCTATACTCAGTCTAGTACCTCAGGGGTACACAAGGGCCGCAAGAACCCAATTGTCCCACCTGCCCTCATATCCCCACAAAACTGGAGAGTTTTGCTCTTCTAAAGCTAAGCACCTTTTCCCTCTTTGATTGATTCCCTTCCTTCTGCTGGGCCCTCCCTCCATCACTGCATTTGTGCCATCTCCTCCTTTAGAGTCCATCTGAAGAGCTACATCTACCAGAGAGCCGTTCCTGGGCAGTGAACTCTGTTTCCCCTAAACTTCAAGCATACACCAATTGCGTCTCATCTGTGGTCCTATTCTACTCTGCCTCCCACTACATCCTTTGGTTTCTGGTTTATTGCTCCATAAACCATGATAATCTTCATATTCCCCAAAGCATCGTGTATTCCCTGGCAAATACTGGAGTAAACTGAATTTGAAAAGGTTACCCAGCCCTGATTGCAGACTGAGAGCTCATGCAGTTTCTCCATTGAAAGAGTTCACGTCAAATGGCAAACATAAGAACCATTATCCATGCAGCTGGAATTGGAGCATAAAGCCCACCCACATTTTACTTTCCTACTGATGTGATATTCTCCAGTCACTTAGTTCCAAACCCATTAAGACTAAAGGCTAAACACAATTCACATTTTCACTTTTTACAGCATGTGAGGTTGGACATACTAAGCATCTAATAAATGTAGGCTGCATACCACATATTTGGTTCCATTCTTGTTACAACCAGAGAGAGAGAGAGAGTCACCTTTTCCATTACTGTGACAAAATATCTGAGAAAGGCACCTAAATGGAAAGGTTGATTTCAACTTGTGGTCTCAGGGGCTCCAATCCACAGTCATCTGGTTTCAATGTTCCTGAGCCTATGGTGAAGCAGACAATTATGGTGGAAGGGTACAGTGAAGCAATGCCCCTCACCTTGTACTAGGATCAGAGAGAGTAACAGTAAAGAACAGGACCAAGACGAAGCCTTCAAAGACACATACCAAGAAACCCACATCTCGCAATGAGGCCCCGCCTTTCATAGTTCTAAATATCTCCCAAATATCTGTTCAGATTTCAAAACCATCAATTTGATTAGGGCAGAACCTTGATGATCTAATCATCTTTGAAAATGGCTCTAGAGAGAAACCCAGAGGTGCGTTTTACTAATTGTCTAAATTACCAGTCCAACCAGGTTGGCACTTAAAGTTACCCATCTCAGAACTGGAATTTGGTAAACAATAGTGGCTTCTGTAGCCCCAAAAGCATAGCATATGTGTATGCAAAATAATAGTAGGTGACATACAGATAGAGCCCGCTGGCCGCAGTCATAGGTTTATTTTACAGCAAACAGGAAAAATAGAGCAATAGATCACATAGATGCTGTTATCTGAAATAAGACCATATTTATTAGTTTTTATATGGTTGAATAAATTTAAATAAAAGAAGTACAGTACACATCATTGCTTAAAGGAAAGCTGATCTTTTAAGTCTTTAAAAGTAAAATCTAGCTAAGTGTGGTGGTACATCTGTAACCCAGAATTTAGGAGTCTGAGGTAGGAAAATCAAGAGACTGAGGCCATCTTGGCTTTCGTAGTGAGACCCAATCTCAAAATTCCTAATTAAATACAAAGTGCAGTTGGGGTAGGTAATTCTAGTGAAGGGAGGACAATAGAGAAGGAGGGAGAAGGAAGATTCTCACCAAGGATGCTGGAAAAAGACATAGGACATCATATATATGTATATAAATATATCAAGTTATACTAATTGTATATAAAGTTATACTGCTTGGACTGATAATAACCATAGGTAATACTTCAAGAGCCATAGACTATCAAAACTCCAGGACCAGGCATGAAAAAAAGAAACCTCCTTTTGAGTTTGTGGTCAGGCGAGTACAAGAGATTCCCCCAAAACAATATAAGCTATTGCTATTGCCATTGGATGCTTCCTAGTAGTTGAAGGTAGGTCTCTTGCTGAAGACACCGTGTTCTTTATTCACAGGACTCCCAGAATTTGACCAGAGTGTCTTCTTTCTGAGAATAGCTCTCATAGGACCAGAAGGTGGTGTGCAAGCTACTAAGACTGGGGACCAATCAACAGTCCTACCAAGCTGTAACACCTATGGACCATAACAATGACCAGCATGACAAGCTATCCCTAAAGGGGCAATAGTCATATTTATGTATTTGTAGTAAGTCTATATGGACTTACGGTCCACTGAAGAGGACATCAATCATGCCTGGTACTGTAAATCTAGCCAACTAAACCTGGCTATATGAGTCTTAGAGGAGAACCCACTACCGCCACTTTCCTGAACCAGGAAAATTCCTAAGCACAGTCTAAACACCTACCCTTCTATCCACAGTGCGGGCACTGCCCTCATCAAAGAAGCTTCTTTCTACCACTGGCAGAAACCATTACAGAAAGCTGCCACTAGTGAAGACACAGAGAACAGCTGACTTTTGGGTGCCCATCACCAGTGGATAGATTTGCAACACAACTCCGGAACTTAAAGCTCAAGGAACATTGTGGAATAGAGGACAGAAGGGTTATAAGAGTCGGAAGACCTGGAAGTGGGATGGTCTTGCTGAATTAGCACACAATGGTAAGAGTGCATCTTTGGGATGTTACAACAAGAAGATGATCTCATTAGAAATTTCTCTTTTAATTTTTTTTTTACTTTTTCTTTATTATTTTTTTAACAAAGTCTCACTCTGTAGCATGGGCTGACCTTGAACCCTCAATCCACTTGCCTCAGCCTCATGAGTGCTAGGATTACAGACATGTGTCATCATGCCTTATTTCTCCCTAATATAAAACTCAACTATACCTGCCATTAATCAGGGCAGAAGTCGCCAGCCAACAGAATCCTTGCCTGGAAACTAATTTTATTTACACATTTTGAAATACAGTCAACCACATTTCCTATTTTTCCTTTCTTAATCTGCTAAGGGCTATTTTAATCTTATGAACAAATATAGACAACATTCACAATGCATGCTTTGGGTTGACTCAGACCTCAAGTAGATTCTCAACTATACTAACTACTATTTACCAGAGTCTTGGGAGAAATTCATTTATCCACACAAAAAACATTCATTGAAAGTTCCTTGTACCAGACCCTATGACCAACCACCTGAAGTCTCAGTATAGAATAGGAGTGACTATATTTCCCCACAATGCAAACCTTGCCAGAACTAAGTACTACAACATATGCAAAATATCTGGCACTATTCCTGGCCCACAGTAACCATATGCATCAGTTGTCACTGTGGTCCCCATCATCATCATCATTATCATCATCATCCTTACCATCACCATTATCTTCAATCTTTGCAAAAGCATGAAATGCTGCTAGCTGTGTTGGCCCCCTTAAAAGTCACTGCTCTCTCAATGTCAGGCGGATATCATTTTAGTGGTTTTAGTTTAGTAATTTCATTAGTTTCAGTTCATTAAATTACCAAATAGAAGTTTTTTCAGGGAATGATAGGCCCGATAGAGAGAATTGTAACAGAAGGTGACTGGTGAGAGTGGGTGGCTAGAGAAAGCTCTCTGGGGATACGAAATTTGGTCTGGGATTTCAAAGGCCAAGAGAAGCCAGTCACACAAAAACTGGGTAGACGAGAATTCAAGGAGGAAATGTGAGTTTTGAAAAGGTCTTTTAATAGGAAGAGTTTGGAAAAGGAAGAAGTCCAGAGGAAACTGGGGCGAGGTGGTTCTGAACAAGGCTGTGGGCATGGGCAGGGTAGCAAAGTCAATCCACACAGGCCAGCAACAGGAGAGACTGCTTAGCTGAAGTGATAGGCGACAGAACATCAGTGGCTAGGAACAGAAATGAATAGACCAACATGAAGGCTCTGTCAGCCATCCAACTAAGGGGACACACAACTAAGAGAGTGGAGTAAGAAAAAGACAGAAACAAAGATTCTAGGTGTGGTTTAGAGGTCGAGTGGATAGGACCTGCGAGGGGATCCAGGAAAAGAAGGACTCGTGGTCTGACTGGATTTTATAAGGTGGTGCCATTGCCTAAGATAAGGCAGTCTGGGGAAGAACGGCTTTAAAATGTGGAGTCCAGGGGCTGGAGAGATGGCTCAGTGGTTAAGAGCATTGCCTGCTCTTCCAAAGGTCCTGAGTTCAATTCCTGGCAACCACATGGTGGCTCACAACCATCTGTAAGGAGGTCTGGTGCCCTCTTCTGGCCTGCAGACATGCACACAGACAGAATATTGTATACATAATAAATAAATAAATATTTAAAAAAAAAATGTGGAGTCCATAGTTCTGTGATGGTCTTCTTGGTGAAAAGGGGCCTTAGGGCATGTGAGTAGAAACATCAAGGGGGCAATTAGACACACACACACACACTTAGAAATTACAGCATTTTATGGCACTAAAGGGCTGCTAAGGTCAGCCAGGAAGACTCTACAGAACCAAACTAGAAAAACCTCAAGCCTAAACATTCAGTCACGTGAGATAAAGCAAAAGAAAAATAATCAATAGGAAAGCAAAAAGTAGCAAGAATAGTGAAGGGAAAACCAATCCTGTTGCAAACCAGAATAAAATGTTTTCTTATTCTAAACATAAAAATTGCTTCAAAGTGTCCAGGAAGATGGGGGCAGACATTGACAGGGACTTTTATTCTCACTTTTCTTCCTTTTTGCTAACACAACCAATTTTACTCAAAGATTGGCTAAATGGCAGCAGTAAGGGCCCCACTTAGAGAAGCAAGGAATGAGTCTCCATTGCTCTGTGCCAAGAAGGATAAAACAGTCCCCTTTGTTAGAGATGGGGTTTAGGGTTATATGCAAGAAGCATGTAAAGGATTTTTAGGAAAATGAAAACTTTTTCAAGACACAAGAGACAGGCCAGGTGGTGGTGGCACACACCTTTAGTTCCAGCACTTGGGAGGCAGAGGCAGGCGGATCTCTGTGTGTTCGAGGCCAACCTGGTCTACAAGAGCTAGTTAAAGGACAGGCTCCAAAGCTAGAGAAACCCTGTCTCAAAAAACAAAAAAAGACAGAAGAGAAAGAACGAAGTGGGAGGGAGAGGAGATGGTGAGGCAAGGGAGAAAGAGGAAGCTAGAGATAGAACGGGAAAGAGGAGATTTGGTGACTTGAATAAGAATGGCCTCCAAAGGTTCATACATTTATGCTTAGTCACCAGGGACTTGTATCATTTGAAAGGATTAGGAGATACGGACTCGTGGGAGTAGGTGTGGCCTTGTTGGATGAAGTGTGTCACTGGGAGTGCGCCCAGGCTCTCATCTGCAGATCAGGATGAAGCTCTCCACTGCTTCTCCAGCACCACACCTGCCTGCTGCCATGCTCACCACCATGGTGAAAATGGACTAAGTCTCTGAAACTGTTCAGCAATCCCCCATTTAAATGCTTTTTTTTTTAATGAGTTGCCTCTCTTCACAGCAATAGAACAATGACTAACACAGTAGGGAAGGAGAAGAGAAGGGGAAGAAAAGGGAAAGGGGAGGGGAAGAAAAACAAAAAGGAAAATGAAATACCCAAGGAGGGAGGGCTAGAGCAAGAGCCTGTCACTTTCTCATTCCCTTCGCTGCCTGTAGGGTAAAATGGCTTCAGCAGCTCCTGGGTCTTTATACTGTCATCCGGGACCTGTGCTGGTATGAAGCAAGGAAGCAGAATAGGAAACCGAATGAGCCAACAAGCATAAAGTTCTTGATGGCCCTAGAAAACAGCTGAGTCAATTTTGGAACTTCTTTATTTGGTGAGAAGCTATTCCTCCTAACAGTCAGTGCCCACGTTATATCAGAAACTTCTAACAGGGTCTTGGCCAAATGAAGCACTAAGTATCTTAAGGCATACTCAAATGACCACACAGATGAGGAAATCCTCACTGTGAACACTGACCCTGGGAAGCGGTAGAAAGTGCGAAAAGTAAAGGCATCGTCCTTAGACCACTCTCTCCAGCAATGAAGTGACAGCTAGAGGAGATGGAGGGTCGAGAAGAAGGCATGTGATACTGAAGCTCATTTAGACATGGATGGGAACGTTGAAGTGGAGAGGTTTGATCTTAAAAGATATACTTGACTCATTGAGGAATGAGAGGGTCCAAGAGGGCACTGGGGCAGGGACCCTGGCAGAGTCAATCACATCAGCAAGGTTGTTCTGACTATGCTTTCCCAATGATATGCAGAGTATTCAATATGCAAGCTTCAAGACCTAGCCAATGCATCCCTCCAAGCCCTCTGTGAAGGCTGTTTCTCTTTTCTAGTTGTTTCTCTATACTGCATTATGTCATTGGATGTCTCCTGACCTCCCAAATGGACCCTTACGGGCAAGGACCATCTCATTAATATATCAGTATCAATCATGGAGCCTAGCACACATGCTCTTGAATATATTAAACTGAAATCAAGTCTCAATGTGACAAGAAAGACAGTTGTCTCTTGTTATTGTTCACAAATTCTATTTTCATCTATTCTTCTATTTGAAAATTTTATCTAGACCCTTTAACAATCAACATTTGTGATGCTTTTATGGTCATTTGCAGACATGAGGTAAACAATGTCGGGGGAGACATCCAGCCACAAGGCATACCTTCTGCTGAAGATCAGCCAAGGCATGCTCTGCCTTCTCATTTCAGCTTTCCTAGTGTAGCATCTGGGTATTTATGATCCATTTACGATTTCACTGCCTGAAATCTCCGAGCATATACAGAAGTGCTACCTAGGAAAATGGGTAAAGGTGATGAAGGGCTTCAGGGGAAAGCTTCACCCAGACACACGTGGCAAGGCTGCAGCCAGGAGCTCAATGTGAGATGAACCAACAGTACGAATTCAATGGGATGACAGCCTAGCCTAATCACTTGATGGGAACGTTGTGACCAGAGGTTGGCAGGAACCTAACCCTGTGCTTCCCACAGTGGCAACGGTTTTCATTTGCTAATTCGGTATTTGTAGCAACTTTGTAGAACATGATAATTATCGTAAATAATAGAAATCAACTGCACTTCATTTCTCCCTCTGGGGAGAAGGAGAATTATGGGAACAAAGTGGTTTGATGAGGCTCAGATGAGTCTCATCGAGCCTCGGCTTATCCCATTCTTGTGGCTCATTTTCCAGAACCAGGACTCACAGAATATGTGTTGGGGAGAGAGTGGCTTCTTAGAAATAGGCTATATTCCTTGAAAGCTGTTTGTCTTAGAGACAAATTAGGTATCCTGGGCTACTGCACCCTCTCCCTTCATTCCACCATCAGAGCTGGTGCCTGCTGAGTAAGGCAGAGACACGGGGGAGAACGATCCTCACCATATGTCTTCCTCTGAGCTCCCCCAAGAAGCTGAACCTACAATAAGAACGCGTAGTTTGTTTGGGAGGTGCAAAAAGCACCATTAGGGAATTAGAGAAGAGAGCCACAGATGGGAAGGTTGCTAAGAAACCAATTAAAGGTACAGCATCAAGTGAGTTACCACTGTGAGGAAACCGAGGACCTGTGCAAAACATACTCGATGCAGGGAGACTGGGGGCGTTGATATACGGTCTCCTTCAAATAATCAGTCATTATTTGAGGGTCACTCTCAGTGTCCTAATTCCCCAGTTCGCTTTACCTTTCATGGGAACAGCAAAGAAGATTCAAGCCCCAAAGGGACAAAAACATGCCAGAATAATAGTCAGATGTGGCAGTCCACACTTGTAATTCCAGGGGTCGAAGCCGGACGGTGGCAAACTCAGTGACAGACAAGGCTACATAGTAAGGCCCTCCCCATGGAAAGGGAGAGGTCAGGGAGTGCTGAGGTGGCGAGTGTAAGACTATAAGGTTGGAGCCTGGTGAGTGTGTGCTGGATCCCACTGAGCGGACAATGACAATCCAATCGTACATCAACTGTAACCAAGAGTGGGTTAGGTTGGAGCCTGGTGAGTGTGTGCTGGATCACACTGAGTGGGCAGTGACAGTCATACATCAACTATAATCAAGAGTGGGGTTATTTTTACAAGGAACCTGCTGACTTAGTTACTTTTTTCAAATACGTGAGAAAAACGGCTGTTAGAAACAGCTTAAGGGGTGAGTTGGTCCTGTTTGATTCACTGTGATCCAAACACCTGCCAGAAACAGCTTGTGGGAGGGAAGATTTATCTGGGCTCCCGATTTCAGAGAGATCTCCGCCCATCAGGGAGGAAAAACCAGAGAGAAGAAAGCCTGTGTCGGAGGCTCCTCCCATCACCGCGGACCAGGAAACAGAAGAGGACCAGAATCAGGAGCCAGGCTAGCACTTCAGAAGTCGGCAACCCTTCCTGACCTACTTCCACCAGGCAGACCCACTTCCTCAAGCTCCACAGCCTCCCAAAAGAGTGCTACCAGCTGAGTGGGAGGGGACATGAGCCTTTAAAGATCGGTGGAGACTCAACCCTTAGCAAGGACGAATTACTTGTTTCAGCTTATTGTCCCAGAGGGTCCAACCCATGCTTGTTTGTCTCCACACGCAGGGGCAGGACATTATGCAGCAGGAATATACAACAGAAGAAACTCATGTTGGACAGAAAGCAGGCATGGTCTGAGGATCAGGGTTTAATCCACATCTCTAGCAATGAATTCCTCATGGTGCATTGAAATTACTTGACTAGGGCTGGAGAGATGGCTCAGTGGTTAAGAGCATTGCCTCCTCTTCCAAAGGTCCTGAGTTCAATTCCCAGCAACCACATGGTGGCTCTCAACCATCTGTAATGAGGTCTGATGCCCTCTTCTGGCCTGCAGGCATACACACAGACAGAATATTGTATGCATAATAAATAAATAAATAAATAAATATTTAAAAAAAAAAAAGAAATTACTTGACTAAACACTTGTCTCGATGGCCAGACTCTGACTTCTCTGGGTGCCCAGACTCAGGACTTTTCCACATGTCTGTATCCAGTACCCAACCCCATTTCTGTTTCAGCTCACTCGAGAAGTGTTCAGAATCCCCAGATGGATGAATACCAACCAAAGGCATCCTGACAGCCATGGGAAACAGTGGTAAGTGTGCAACCGGACAAGAACTTACAGAGCTCCCCAAATCCAGCCCCCCGTGGCTGTCTGTTCTGCCTCTCTTTATAACTGGGGCTGAATACGGAACTTCTTGCCTGATAATCTGGCATTCATGTGCCTATAGAGGCTGTATTCTCACCCTGCCAGAGAAAGGAATCAATGCGTCATAGTCTCTCATTAATTCAGGCTCAGAGGAGGACTTCTGAGCTGAGGCCACAAGGACAGGACAAGCAGGGAGGGGGTCCCATTATAGTCAAAGGCAAAATACCACAATGTTACAATACCTCTGGTCACACCAGAAACAAAGCAACAGCCGGCATGGAGGGGAGGCTGGCAGTCTTTATTAGGCCTGTTATGTTGGACCGACAGCTGCATGCCTCCATGAATCATTTGAAGTTAGGAGAATATGGACACACCATAGCTTCCCAGTTATTGATTTGTTCACTCCAAATGCATAAATTACCATAGAATCAAGAGCTGAGTGACAAAGCCAGAGAAAAGATTCTTTCAAGTAAGAAATTGAATATGCAACAGCCATCGCTCCCCAGTGCACCTCCCCTTGACATAATTGGTTTGCATAACCAAAGATGTCATGAAAAGTATTTTTTCCCTCCAATTGTATGTTTTTCAGCTCCCATGAGTCCTATAAGGAGACCCAAATGTCTCAGTCAGGTCGAGTGCCCGGCACTATTCTGGTCACATAACAGCTATCCATAATAAACATTTGCTAAATCTATTGTGCAGTTTGCAAGTGGTTTAAATAACCTTTAAAATAATCCATTAGCATCATCTTCCTGTGTCACACTATTCCTGGAGATCCTGTCATCCTTAATAAATAAACAAGCACCCCATCTATCACCTGCTACGCTGGTCATAATGTGACCACCATTGATGTCACCACGCTGAAGTCACCATAGCACACATCAAAATCTCCTGACAAAAAAAAAGCAGAGTTTGAATGTATCCCAGCCACATTGGCTTTCTCTCTCCCTGGGGAACACATCCAAAGCTCTCAGCATCTCACCTGGCTGCCAGCAAAGCAGCATTGTCAATGTCACAGGGCGAGAGCCACTGCTATCGGGAGCAGTTGGAATCACACCTGCAGCATGGGCACACCCAGCCTCATGAAACTTTTCACGGGAGAAACAGAAATGCTGAGTGCGTCGTGCGTATGGAGCACAGGCCGAGGTCATAACAAAGCCACCGTGGATCCAGGAGCTGGAAACGGGGCTTCCAGAACCTTCCAGGTTCAATTCTCAGCATCTACATGGTAACTCATACGTAACAACAGTTTCAGGAAATCCACCGTCTTCTTGCCTCCACAGGCACCCGCGCATTCGGGCAGCAGTGTGCAGGTAAAATATCCATACACACAAAATTAAAAGGAGAAAAGAAAATGGGGCCTCCAGGGGTGTACACTTAACAGAAAGTTAAAAGCAGCAGGCTCAGGGAGTGGCTGAGAGAGTTCAGTGCTTCCTGCGCTAGCATGAAAACAGCAGTGCCGCTTACAAAACCAGTGTGATGCCACACTGTAAGCCCAGCACTGGGTGTCACAACAGGTAGATCCCAGGGGACGAAGGCCATCCATTCAAATCATTGAGCTCCAGGTGCAGTGAGAGACCATACCTCCAAAAACAGGGGCAGGGACTACGGAAGAAGATACCCCTAATCTAATCTCTAGGCTCCAAATGTGTCTATATGAGAAAGCAATCACACCTGTACACAGGTGCAAGCACACACACACACACACACACACGTGCACGCACGCAGACACACGCGTACACAAGCACCAATGGGACAAGAAGATGGCTCAGTGAGTAACAGGGCTTACTACCAAGTCTGACTACCTGACTTTGATCTCCAAAACTCATACTCATGTCTAAGGAAAGAACCTAGTCCTACAAACTGTCCCTCTCTCTCTCTCTCTCTCTCTCTCTCTCTCTCTCTCTCTCTCTCTCTCTCTCTCTCTCTGTGTGTGTGTGTATGTGTATATATAATACACACACAAAATATAATATATACACATGCATATATAACAAATAAATAAATACACTTTAATGTTAAAGTACCAAGGAAGACTCCATCCTATGAGGGCAGAGGGAGTTTTCAGGTTAAAAGAACAGAAAGAAAATAACAGACTGGGAGCGGTGAGATGTTACAGTGACATATGGGCATCCTGAGATTCCTTCAGCCCTTAGTTACCATGGTTACAGACAACATAAGAGCTGGCTCCAATACAGGACTGGGGCTTCAGGCAGCCTCACAGAAGCCCCTCTCCCCCCGCCTTTGACCCTTTGCTTGTCACTTGGTGTGAGGAATGATGTACTCCACCGTCTCTAGTTCTTGGTCCTGCTCAAGTCCACAGTGGCACTGAAAGACACCATGCTCACTCTGTCTGTGCAGAACACAGAAGGGCCAGACCTCCCTCAAAATATAAATCACATGAGGAAGGAACCAGGTGTGTGATGGGGGGACGTATGGGAGCCCTGATGCAGCCTCCTTCCAGGAAACCTTTTATTCAAGATGTCAGAGAAGATGCAACAGTTTGTCAAAAGAAAGCAGACTGGAAATATGACAGGGAGTGCCAACAGTCCTCCTCCACCAGCGTGTCACTGTCAGCCAGGCACTCTGTCCCTGACGTCTTAGGGAGCTACCAAATCATGTTTCAGTCACACGGTTCAGATGGTGTCACTATTGACATGAACACCCCAGACCCTAACATTTGGATTGCTTAGACCAGAGACCACCCTGCTTTTTCTGGCTTTATTCAGTGGGGTTTGTTTGGGTTTTCTGGGTTTTTTGTTATTGTTGTTGTGGTTGCTTGCTTGTTTTGAGGCTAGATCTCACTATGTAGCTCAGTCTAGCCCAGAACTCAAAGTGTCCTGCCTCATCCTCCCAAGTGCTGGGCCTACAGATATAAGCCATCACATATAGCCAAAGACTGAGCTTTCAGCCACTAAATATATAAAAGAGGGGAGCTTATTGAAGAATCTTCAAAATGGGGAAATTTGAGTTTTCCCAATCAATCTCTAGCTTTCCCAGTGAGTTAAAAAAGAGTGTATTATATAGCCTTCCTCATTTTGGATAATCGTTGACAGAGCATCGTCATGGTTCTCATATAAATAGCTCAATAGATACTTCCTTTTTAAATAGTTGTGGCAATGAAACCCAGGCCCTCACACACACCAGGCCTGTTAAACATTGGGATTGTTTGGTGGTCAATGATACAGTGAACTACTCAGGGCCTATGAGGACTCTCCCAGAGGGACTAGACAAGCACCATTCTGCCAAACCATTTCATGATAACCTGTTGTTCAGGTTGTTGCTGCTGTTGTCATTGTTTTTTGGTTTTAGTAATTAGACTAATTTTGTTTTGTTTTGTTTTGTTTTCAGTGTTTGGGATTGAACTTGGGGCCTTTTATATACTAGGTATACCAGACAAGTGCTCTGCCTCTAGGTACATCCCCAGACAGGCCTGACTCTGGCTTTCCTTTTTCCTTCAGAGCATTTGTTGAAAAAGGCTGTAACTCCGGAAAAATAAAAAATAAAAAAAAAGTTTGTAAATCATAGTTACATTTATCTCAATTGATCAACTCAATAGCTACAAAGTGTTATTGTAAGATGTGGAGATGTGTTTTATCGTGGGGTGGGGGGAGGGACACAACTAAGGCTCAAAGGGTTAGGTGACTTTTCAAAATCCACACACCGGTCTGGTGTTAATACAGCAACCAAAATAGACTAAGACATTCCGCCAATAAAGTCAGTAGAGCAAGAGAGTTCAAAATCAAACATTGTGATTGAAAACGATGTTCCTTCTCTGATCTTTTTTTTTTTTTTTGAAAAAATCAGAGGCCGGGTCGTGGTAGTGCACGCCTTTAATCCCAGCACTTGGGAGGCAGAGGCAGGCGGATCTCTGTGAGTTCAAGACCAGCCTGGTCTACAAGAGCTAGTTCCAAGACAGGCTCCAAAACCACAGAGAAACCCTGTCTCGAAAAACCAAAAAAAAAAAAAAAAAAAAAATCAGAATAGCTTCATAAAACTGAACTAAGAGTATTACGACCCCAGGAGACTCCCAAGAGGGGTGTCTCTGTCATGGATCACCTTTCACCTTTCCTGGGAACCTGGAGAGTGATCCAGATGAATCTCAGGAAGCTGAGAGTCGGAGCCTTCACACCAGCTTAGGGCATCCATCATCTATGCAGTGCCTGGATGCATCGTCTCATTTTATGTCATCTGCCTAATAAACCAAGGATGTGTTGGCTGTGCTTTATCCATCTTACAGGCAAAGAGACTAAGTCAAAATGAAGAAATCTCCTCCAGTCAGTTACTACTAAGCAATGCAGTTCAAATTAAAACCAAAGGGACTCAACTGATCAACAACTCCATTCTCTTTTCTTTTTTGTAGGTGCAGCAACAGAGACAGCCCTGAAACTCCAATCCAATCCTTCCACCCCCAGCTGCCATGATGCACAAGGAGACTTCTTACCTTGAGCCTAAAGTAAATGATTATAATGTTAATTTAATCTCTTCTCAAGCCATTCTGACCTAAGTTCTTTTCATACATCTCAAACTCTACAGTGAGAGATGAATGCTTTAGCCTAAAGCAACAATCTCAACTAGTAGATTTAGGATATGGCTCAGGTTGGTCTGTGGTTAAGACGGGTAAAAAAATAAAGCATCTCCAATTGGCAAAGAAGGGAAATAAACTAATAGGCAGGAACGTTTTCTCTTTAATCTTTTCTTCTTGTCATTTATTTAAAAATTTACCTAACTTCTTTTCTCACATGACCAAGTTGGTGAGTTTTCAATTGTCAAGTATCAAAAGTGACACCCAACACCCCTGTTTGGCCCACCAGGCTCATATCACATTAAAATGGGTAAGTTATGGGGTTCAGCGAACTAGTTTCTCACTGTACTGAGTTTGGACCCCCAACATCTATGTAAAAACAACAACACACATCTGTAACCCCAGAACTAGGACTGCAAAGATCCCTGAAGCTCCTGACCAGCCAGTCTGGCCCAAATGACTTCCATTTACTGAGAGACCCTGTCTCCAAAAAAGTAAGAAGATAAATTGATAGGTAGGTAAGTAGATGGATGGATATATGGATATATGGATATATGGATGGATGGATGGATGGAACATAGATAGATAGATAGATAGATAGATAGATAGATAGATAGATAGATAGAATAAGGAAGGTAGGAGGGAAGCAAGCAAGGAAGGAAAAAGGAAGGAAGGAAGAAGGAAGGAAGGAAGGAAGGAAGGAAGGAAGGAAGGAAGGAAGGAAGGAAGGAAGGAAGGAAGGAAGGAAGACCTGGGTAATATCCCCTAACCTCCACACGCATTCACACCCAGTGTCACATGAACAACACACACAGGTTAAATTACAATATTTATATCTATCCTACTGGAATATTTTGTTGTAGTTCAGGAGACCTCTAGTCTACTTATCTATATAAGAAGCTTATTTTCCGTGTGGTGTACTTGTTTCTGGCTTCTAGGTCATAATTACGAGAACTGGCACTTTAAGCTTATCTTCCAAGGCCTCCGTGAACTCAAAGTTCTCTTTCACCTGAAAAATAATCTCACTGTGTCTTCTACTATCCATTTAATAACTAAAACTCTCTACATTGGCTAATTGAGTAAGGGAGGAAGTGAGAATATTATGTAGAGGCAATAGCAACTGAGATCAACTCTGTAAGAACAGGATGAGGACAGAGGAAGGAAGAAAGAAGGGAGGAAGGACAAGTTGCCAGTGACGGCTGCTTGTATGTGGTAGCAACAAACCCTATTGACTCACACAGAAGCAAGAAGGCCAAATTTACACCCAAAACCCCTATTTCAATCCTTACAGCCATTAATGTCCGTAATTCTATGCTTACAACTATTAATGCCCACTCCTCCCTCACCTCTCTAGGGCTGGAAATGGCAAAGGAAGGGCATTCCCTTCATGGTCACTCATTCTTTGTCCAGGCTGGGGTCCTCACACTTCTCCAGCCTCATGTAAAGTTGAGAAAGTCGGACTTCACTGTCACTCCATGGCCCTCGGTTCCAGACACTTGGAAGAATAAACAGAAATCTCACGTTTTGTCCATAAATCATGTTCTGCAGAGTAAATATGAAGTCTCTGCTTTCCTTATTCTGGGTGACAGTGACTTGTCTCACAGACAACACTAAGCTGCTAAGGAAGACCCAAAGAATCAGAGTCCAGAAGAGAAGGAGCCAGGTGGATGTAAATCAACATAGTGACCTTACTCTCAATGCCACGTTTGGGTTCCACAATCAAGCCTGTGGATGATCCCTAAGCAGATTTAACTCTGTGTGAGCCACCACGAAGTAAGTACCCTTCTTAACAAAATCTGCAAAGAGACCATCATTTTTATTCATGTTTCTGCTCTCTTCAAAGGACTAAACTGAAGCCTCTAAACTGGCTGTGGTCAGACGACTTCTTCCCGCTCTATCATTCAACAGTCTCTCTCTGTCTCTCTCTGTCTCTCCTCTCTCTCTCTCTCTCTCTCTCTCTCTCTCTCTCTCTCTCTCTCTCTCTGTGTGTGTGTGTGTGTGTGTGTGTATATCTCCCCCTGTCTCTCTGTGTCTCTCCCCCATCTCTCTCCCTCTCTGTCTCTCTATCTCTGTCTCTCTGTGTCTCTCACCCCTCTCTCTCTGTGTCTCTCCCCCCTTTGTCTCTCCCCCCTCTCTCTCTGTGTCTCTCCCCCTCTCTCTCCCTCTCTCTCTCTCTCTGTATGTCTCTCCCCCTCTCTCTTCCTCTCTCTCTCTTTCTCTCTCTCTCTCTCTCTCTCTCTCTCTCTCTCTCTCTCTCTCTCTGTGTGCGCACAGATTTGTTAGAAATGAGATGAACGGCAAAGGTCCACATGCCCTGTCTTTATTCCACAAAGAAAGAACCAACTATGCTGTAAAGGAAGCTTGAACCAAATCTCAATCCAGAAAATCTCTGAAACACCATCCTGCTGTACTTTCCGAGCTAATTATGGTGATTTGGGCTCATTATTAATTGCATTTGGAATGCTGATCTTCTGAAAGTTGGATATTAAATCAGAAAAAGATGATTCCCTTTCCAGAAAAACTAAACTGCGCGAATGTGTGTTTGGAAACATGCTAATGAAGACAGCACTCATGGGACCTCGCAGACTCTATATAGTTCCCAACCACAGACTGATATCTTCTCTTAGGCAGGATGGAAGGTAGGCTTCTACAGACCAACTGCATTCAACACGCTGACTCATGGGGTAACATGTCTGTCAGTCGATGCAGGTGCTGGAGTCCTAGCCCTCTCTCAAAGAGATTTGTCAGTCTAATGTTGAGTAGGAAGCGGGGGGGGGGGGGGGGCGGGGGGGATGACCTTGGAACTGATATGACCCTGGAGGGAAGAAAGGTATCTGGGAAACTGCTCTGGTAGAGGCCAACGTCGGCTTAGGTCCACCTCTGCTCTGCCTACTTGAAGTTTGGAGGCCCCAAATAAGCTGTTTATCCTTTTTCTAACATCCTGTCTTTCCCAGCAGTAAGACTGAACTCTAATATCTGCAAAAAATAGTTGCTTGAAGAATAAATGACATCATTTGTTAAAAGTGTTCTGTAAACTGAAAAGTGTGACACCAGAGGTGAAGAAGGACTTTCTGGAACTCTACATGGAAAGTGCGGCTTTTTAAAGAATCCAGCTCCTGTTCTGAGGTTTTACCCATTTCTCGGGTGTATTAAAGGGCCTGAAAACAGCCACAGCCCCATTATTAACTGAATACTGACCAGGTCTTTGTCTGGCTGGACATGCCCATCTGGCATCACTACCATATAGTCTTTCAGTTCCTGGAAAAAGGGGGAAAGGAAGGCAGCATGCTACAAGCTTGAGAAATGGAAAGGAAAGGGAATGTGGGTGTCGGTTCTGGGTCATGTTATCGAAGATAGTCTTCTTCTAGCCTTATTTGTATTTTGCGGTTTGCAACTTAAAGGCATCTAGAATTTCATAATGCACAGAGTCTTGGGTCCCCTCCAGCCCTTCCCATCCATCTGTTTGTCATCAGTGCAAACATCAATCTATCCATCTATCCATCTCTCCCTCTACCTAGCTCTCCTCCCTCTTTCACCCATTCCTATCTCTGTCTATCCATCCAATTCATCATCCATTAAATAACGGGTTCATGAGTGACTAAGGTTTGCCAGGTCCTTCCTGTGGCACTGGAGTACAAGAATGAACAAGATGTGGAAGAACCCTGGTGAGGCACGCACGCTAGTGAAGAAAGCTAGCATCCCATGTGATGTATAAGGAAGCAAGATGGCTCTAAAGAGCATGCCAGAAAGACCCCGAAGCAGATGACGTATTATAGAACCTGGCAGAGACAGGGAACTGTGTTCTACAAATAGGCAAGAAAGCCCTTTCAAAGGAGGTAATCTGTGACCTGGGAGTCGAATGGGAGCAAGGAGCCAGGCATGTGACTGACTATTCACCACAAGCAGCTCTAGTACAGATGCAAAGGCCCTGGGACAAAAACAATCTGCTCCTTTACAGAAAAGAAGGAGGAAATGGAGAAGAGGAGAAGGATAAGCCACTGCCCAATTACTCAACCATCAGAAATTGGAGGGTAGTGTGATGAGAAAAGCTAGAGAGAAAGACAAAGTCATGTCAATGACTGTTCTCTGTGTGGGAAGAAAGTAGGGCCTAGAAAAGTTAAATGAATAGCCTGAAGTCACACGGCTACTAAATGCTACAACTGCCTCCAGAACCTAATTCTTTTCCACCCCCAAAGCTTGAGGTTTCTACACTATATTGATCCACTTGCCTTAAGCCATGCGAACATCCTATGTTGATGCTTCTGGGGCTTAAAAGCCTTTAACATACTTTAACAGCAAGCAAAACCCAGCTAGGCAGGAAAACACCACTAAGTGATTCTGGTGACTCTGAATGCATACCGTCCCTCTTCTAGTTCCTCTACCTCTTCATTCTCTTTCTTCCTTTTTTCCCCTCCTTCCAATGAGTTTTTCCAGTCCCTGACTGATGGAAGACTCACCAGGCAAGAGTTTAATGTCCCAGTTGGTCATGATACACAGGCTAGAAGAATCCTTAAAGAGCCCAGATTCTAGTCCAGTCCCACCACCTACTAGCCATGCAACTCTGAGCAAGTTGCTTGGCCTCTCTCTTCCTCGGTCCCCTCATTTTTAAAAGCGGGATAATACTCTCCTTCTAAGACGTATGTGAACATGAAGGAAACTAATATGTAAAGTATTTCATCTGTACCTGGCACTTAACTCTAAGACACACCCACTCTCCCGCCTCATAGCCAGACTCTAGTCACCTGCACCTTCAGAAATCAGAGGTGTGGACCGGATTCATTCAGGCGAAGGCAGCTTCACAGTATCCTGGCGACAAGCAAAGGCCAAATAGGGCAGCAACATACCGTCAAATAAGAGCTGGAAAAATGGAGCCTGGAGACGAGGACCTGGGTTTAGTTCCTGGCACTCACATGGCAACTGGATAATCATCTGTTGTTCCAGCTCCAAGAAGGATCTGACACCTATCCTACCGGCCTCCATGGACACTGGTGCATGTAGAACACAGATACACACCGGCAAAACAGCCATACACATAAGACAAAATAGAGACATTTTTAAATAATGAAAGCAAACCAGAAGGAGTGACCAGTGATAGAGAGGGAGGAGGGCTGGGGGTGGATAGCTGGGATGCAGGATATGAATATAAGCCAAGTATAGTGACATATACGAAGAAAGATATCATCAGGAAGCCCATTCCTCATACGATAACTAAATTTTTAATTAAAAAAGAGAAGTGTGGGGATAACTGAATGAAATCATGAACGTGAAGCACCTGGCTTGCTGGGCTGGCTCATAAGATGCTGTTGTTTTTATTGAGGTATTTATTTTTAGCAGCCGGGTAACTGTAGAAGCTACTCCTGTGCTTTTCTTCCCCGTATCAGACTGTGAAATACAGGGAATTTGTGAGAAGCACTTGTCACTGGGACACAAGAGGCTATTATAGAAATAAGTTTTCAAAGCCAAAGCCAGCATCAGAAAGATAGCCCCTCAATGCTCCTTCTACCAGAATTCCAGAAGCTACCTACCCCTCCCAGTCAACTGCCTGCCCCCTGGGGACGTCTCACGCTGGAGTGGGCGTACTCCTTTCTCCACACCAGGCCTGCCACCACCACCTCCCAGTCCTTCAGAAGTCCCACCTGGGTGCTTCTTTCACAAATCCTGTGGACTTTAGGTCAGCCCAGTGAATGGTCCCTCATCTCTCCATCCCCACAGCCACCGCCTTGGTTAGTGCACCACTGTATCTGGTCCCCATAGTCCCATTACATGGCAGTGGTTTTGAAACTTAGTTCAGATCACATGGCTCCAGCTAAAACTTTTCAAGGCTTAAAATAAAGACCCCTCTATCTCGATCCCAAACCTGATTCTGTCACCACCACCACCACCACCAGAGTCTGTAGATTCCCCTAACCACACACCTGCTCACAGCACCTGCTCCTTGCTTTCTCTCTCCTCTGGGCATGGGACACCACTTCCAGCTCATCAAATGCACACGGTCCATTTGCTCTGCGACCTTTGCCCTGCAGTTCCCCCATAGAAGGCAGATCCCCTTCTCACTGGCCAGCTAACTACCACTCTAGGTGTCAGGCCAGCACATTGTCTCACAAAACCCTCCTGAGCATCCCCTCCCTCGGCCTTGGCCTTTGTCAGTCTGCTTTGCTTTGTTTCAGACAGGCTAGAAGCCCAGGTTGACCTGGAACTCTCAATATAACCCCATGTTAGATTCGAACTCGTGGAAATCCTGACTCAGCTGGCATTACAGGCATGAACCACCACACCTAGCTTCAGTCTTTCCTATCAGACTTTCTAAAAGCCTCACGGTATCCACACAACAGGCTACTCCTCCCTGTAGCCACTAATTTTGACCTGACACTCACACTGTAAATTCCAAGAAGATACATATTTCTGTCCTGTTCTGACTATATTCCCAGGACCAGGACTGAACCTGGTGGGAAGTATGTATTTGACAAATCAATATGACCTGCAAGAATTAAAAATAAAAGCCAAATGGCACTTATTTCCAGAGATTTGGAGCCCAAAGAGAAGGCTGGGGCTGCACTGAGGGTGTTTGCAAAATGAAGGGCAAGGTCTCTTCACTCGCTTGCAAGCCAGTCGGCTCATAAGACACACACAGTCCACAAAAAAACTTGCTTCTCCGGTTCCAGTTTGGGGAAAAGAAGGAACGTAGGCATAACGAAATTTAAACAGAGGGATTGAGCGGGAATTAGATATGATCAAAATGCATTGTATGAAATTGTCAAAGCCTAAATAAAAACATATTTTTTTAAAAAAAAAAGAAATTTAAACACACAAAATTTTAACTTCAAGACCCATTCAAGCACTGACTGCCTGTGTGTGAGCTAAGGGGTGACTGGACATACGGTTTCAACTTCTCCTGTTCCCTTACAGGTCACTAAAAGCTGTAATACTATCTGTACATTAACATCAGAAGCAGTAGTCAAGGTCAGGGGTGTGGTGCAGTTGCACACCTGTCTTAATCCTTTTACAGGAAGGGAAAGTGACCCCACTTTCCTAAAAGTGTACCAAGCCATTGTGTGAGTGGGTACACTGTAGTCACTCCGTGAGCCCTTCCCAGACCCACCATTGTGGAGAAAAGACACTCCCTACACTCTTTCTACAACCTGAGCCAAACTAGCCAGCAGGATTAGGAATAAGACCGAGCAAAGACTCCGCAGGCCCCGTGGGCTCCATTATTCTACATGCCCTACGAGAGAAGTGCCACCTCAGGGACAGCTACTGCAGATTGCAGCCTCAGATGCTGCCAAGAAACCCGTCCCCTTGAGGACACCCGGGGCCCTGTGGTGCAGTTCCAGGTCCGGTGAGAGGCACTCCACCCATCTGCCAGAGAGACAAAGATCACCAGAAACAAAGGACACACACACACAGGGACACTCACAAAGTCAAAAGCAAATACCAACACTCGGTGAAATTTCAAAACAAACAGCCAGCTTGGTATATCTTTAAATAGATTGTGAAACCGTCCTAGAGGGACAACGATTATGTGACAGGCGCGATCTGGGCTCCGAACCCACGCTGCCTCCGCCCTCCTCCCACCCACGCTGCAGTTGGCAGGCGCATTTCCCAGCCTCAGGACGCGGGCTGCCGGGAGCAAGCTCATCCACGCCTGCCAGTGAGGGACCTGCAGGTGGAGGAGAGCCAGGGTAGCCCGAAGTAGGCAATACCAACCTTTAGGATCCCAGTTCACCTGCTTTCTTGGCGTCTCGATTGGAAATTTCATTGCTCCGTTGCCCACAGGGGGATGAAATAAAAAGAATCAAAATAATAATAATAAAGTCTTCAAGATTTACAACTCTTCAGTTAAACAGACCAACAGAATAATTTGTTAGGATGGAGGAACATTGGAGTGGCTCGTGGGGAGCCCCAAAGAAAGACAAGCGGGAAAATACTAGCTGAGGAAAGCACTGAGCACTGGCTTGGGTGTTTGCACCGGTTACGGAGGTGGCCAGCTGCTGCCCTCGTGGGTGAAAGAAAAAGTAAGATCGGATGCTGAGGGTGGTTCCGAAAGGATGAAAGAGCGGGGTCGCTACTGCAGAAGCGGTAGGAAGACCCAAAGCTGAGCAGCCACGGGGGCCGACGCCGAAGAGAATCCCACCGCAGAGTCCCTCGGGTCCCCAAAGGCGTGTTCGTACCCCCTCTCTCGCTTACACACACACACACGCACACTACACACATACACACACATACAGGCGCGCACACACCCGGCCGCGCGCTCGGGCGGGCACGTCAGCCTCGCTCGGCTGATCACAGAGCACTCGCCCCACCCCAGCCACGGCTCCTCGCCCCCGGGCGACGCCCCCCACTCCCCACCCGCTGAAAGCCATTGGACGGAAGGGTGGCGCGGCGCCTGGGGGAGCTAGCGGCCAAGGCGACCCTCCCCGTGGCACGCTGCAGGTGCCGAGCCACTGCGGGAGAAAGCGGGAAGCGTGTGGATCCGGACACCCGGGTCTGGACGCTGGGCGGTGGCAGACCTGTCCTCCCCGGGCTGCGCAGCGATAGCGAGCAGAGGGCGCGGCTGCTAGGCTGCTACTTACTGGCGCGGCCACAGCGTGCTCGGTGGAGTTGCAGCCGGAGACACGCTTGGCTGCCTGGAAGGCTCTGCAGGAGGCGGAGGAAAGGGCCCGCCGCGGCCCCACCGCAGACCTCGGCCTGGGAGGGTGACCTCCTTTCACCGCTCCCACCCCGGGAACCTGCTCTCTCTCTTCTGTCAGTTCATTTTTGGTACTCTACTCCCTGCTCCCCAGCGAGGTTCTCTCGCCTGAGTCCCGAACCCATGTCCCCACTGCGCTACTGAGTTGAGGAGGCCAGTACCAGCCATGAGCCTTTTGTTCTGGGACTGCTTTGCATCTGCTGCTATCTCACTGCACCTAGTTCCCCAGACACAGCTTGGTCCCTTCCCCAGCTACCTGTAGCCAGACTGGGGCTCATGCTTGGAGGCTAGGGAGACGGGTTGGGGAGAGGCACTGAGTCCCTGGGGAAAGTCGAGTTGCTAAGGCTTAGCGACTCTGAGAAGCTAAGGAGGTGGCCCAGGGAACCCTTGAGAAACAGCACCAACGGTGGGTGCAGGAAGACCTTAGCCATGTTCTCAGAGAGTTAGGGCAACGCCTCACCCCCACTGGGTTTATGACAAAATCGAGGTGTCCAGAAAAGGCTAAAGGTGCTAGGGTGATCTTGAAAGAGTCACCCAAGTATCAACATGAATTCTGCTTACAAGTCCCCTGAGATGCCTAGCAAGAGAGTCTTGCACATAATAGGTGCTTTAAAAAAAATGTTTGCTAAAGAAAGGTCCGAATTGCACACTGGTGTTCGATAGGAAGTTCAACTCAGTATCCTTGTATACCCTGGTCTGCAAGGTTGCTAAAGTCACTGTTGATGCAGAATACACATACTGAAGCCCTTCTGTGTACCATTACTCTGCCCGGTGCTGACCACCTGGCAAAAAGTAAGACTGAAGTGAACCTTTCCTTCACAGAAAGTCGGGTTGATTACAATTGCCTTAACACATGGAAGAGAAAGTGATAACTGCCCTATTCCCAAGTCTGCCAACTGTGGTCCTAAAACCATACGACAGCCTTGAGGCTCATTGAGGTTCAGGTCATCTTATCATCCCCCCACACCACACACACACACACACACACCACACACACACACACACACACACACTGGTCTTTAAGTCCAAAAGCAAACTCTATGGAGATCCACAGGGGCACTGGCTGGGAAGTGCTTTGTCACTGACTTCACGAACAGCCCAAACTGGAGCTTGAATTCTCTGCAGACCAGGTTCGAGGAAAGCTGGCACCATGGTGAAGTGCTGCTCTGCCTCCTCAGCCCTTTGGATGGATTCCCCAGGCGCATCAGGGCTGCCTCCTCTGGGCTGTTTCCACACTCGCCCACCTTGGATTGTGAGGACGAACAAGGCATGAAAAGAAGGCAAATTCATTGTCTGTATCCCCCAGTTGTGAGCCTCAGAGACTCTGGTGTGGATAGGAATTCCTTTCCCAAGCCCCCAGAGTGGAGGCTTCCAAGCACTTCCAAGCCTCACTGTGTCCTCTCCTCCCTGCATCCCCTGGAAATCAGTGAGGAATCAACAGAAATACACCTGCTCTCCAGATCCCTCCCAGGTGAGGGGGCAAAGCAGTTTATTTAATGCAGCTTCACCTTCTCTCATCTGTTCCTCCATCTCTCTGAGGATGCCTTCCCTGGCCTCTTTTTACAGAGGAGAGACTTCTGCTCAGGGGGATAAAGAGATGCTCCCAAGGTCACAGAGGGGAAATCAAACCACAAGGGTACTTGACCCAAACACCCATAGTTTCTATACCAAAACCTTGGGGCCCAGGACCATGACTCTGACCAGATGGTTCTTTTGAGTAATGATGATTCTAATATTGGACTACCCAACACTCCAACCTCCTCTCCTCTGTAGAATGAATGGGCTCTCCTTGTAGTCAGAAGACAACATGAAGGAATCCTATCACTGCCCAAAGTACCATTTCGTGGAACAAACTGCTATCTTCTGATGCATTACTGTTCAGCCAATCAACAAACACAGAGCATCCCGTGGGTACAAAGTTGCAGGTCTTCTTTAGAAGTGATTTTGAAGTAATGAAGGACCTCCCCACCCCAAGAGCATCAGGACAGTTATGGGGAGGCTGGAAGACTTGGGGAAACAGACTGAGTGTTTAGCTCCTGGTTGGGTTAAAGTCTTGCTCTGGTCACTGGCTTGGAGGAATATCTCTCTACTGAATCACTGGATTCCTTCCCTCTTACTTTTCACTGCCCTCTCACCTCTGGGTCATTCCCTCTTCCCCACTCTCATTCTCCCTTCAGGATGGGTTCAAAGATGAGTTTATGGAGGAGGGTGTGGAACAAAAAGAAATTCAAATGTCCTCCATTCAATGCATGTGAAATTAAATGCAGTTCTTCCGAAACTGTAGTGCAAGACCACCCCCCTCAACCTACTTAGCACATTAACCCCTTGTGTGCCTCCCCTCCTCCTACCTCCCCACACACCCCCTTCTTCTCCCCCCCCTCCCGCTTCCAGCTTCCAACAAAGTCAATTCTTGCCCGTTGGTTGGTTATTTGCAGACTGATTCCACTTACCCAAAGGAAGAAGAAAGAAGTGACTTAGGCAGGGAAAACACATCCACAAAAAAAGCAGTGCCGAGTGATTGGCTCTCGCTCTGCGCCACAGCAACTTCCATGGCTATCGCTGCTGCTGCGGGCCAGTTAGGTCTGGTGGAAGGAGCCCGCCCGCCTCCGGTTTCTGCCGCAGGAAAACAAGGTATCTGGCGGAAAAACCCGCCCTGCACTCGCTCTCGCCCAGGCTGACAGAGGCAGCATTCAGGGTGCATTGGGTCCTCTGCCCGGTCCCTGCAGCTCAGAGTAGAGTTGCCTGCTGCACTCTTTGACGCTGAGTGGCCTGGCGTGGGAGGGCTGGGGAAACCCCAAAACCTCAATCATCTCTGGTAACAAAGTTTGCCTGAGTTGGCAAGCCCTTAGGCATCCCTCAGTCGCGGTCTGGGCTGACACAGTGTGACCTGAGGGGACAGAGGGAAAACTGCTCAGCCAGAGAACAGTTGAATTCTACTCAGAGGTGAGGAACAAAAATTTCCAAGGACAGGGGATCATTGGGGACAATAAAGCCCCTTGGGGGATTCTGCTTAGCTAAAGGGAGAAGGGTGGCTCTGATCAAAATCTCCTTTAAATTCATGGGAATGGGTTCATGCACCACACAGAATTGTTTCCCTTGGGTTTCCTCATTGCTTCCCCAAACACATAAGAAATCCGCCCCCCTCCAGCCCCCACCTCTTCAATACATGAGAGACAGCGCCGGGTGCTCTTTCCAAAAGACTTGAACTCCATTTGCACGTTGTTTTATGAAGATATCACCTGGGCATACAGACACACGCGCGTGTGGGTGGGGGGATAATACACCCATTCATTAGGGACAGGAAAGGGCTATCCACTGGCACTACTTTTTTTTTTTCCACTACAGTGTCTCCACATAGTTCTCAGCGTAGTTCTTAATCCAGTCTCACGTTTCAGGTGCCAGTCACCATCTGGGAAAACCTACCCTTGAGTATATGTTGCTCTAAGCTTGGGCTGTCTTTTGGTGTGTAAAAGCCAGAGACATCGGCAACAAACGGGCAAAGGGTGTCAGATATCCCTGGTAACATGGATCTGGACTGCCCAGGAACGAGCCGTGTGCGCACATCCTGCAGACTTCGCTTGCTGACTCGAAGCTCTGGTTGGGAATTAATGAGGATGACATAGTATGAGCTCCCACGATGTTGTGATTAAAGCTTCAGTCTGACGGAGACAAGTCATAACCAAACACAGTAGCCTTCCCTTGTAAGCGCTCTCTGTTTTAAATCTTAGCTGTAAGAGAATAATATGTACACTCCCCTTTGGGCATTATGCCAAACATCTTCACCAAAATGAATAAGCCATAATCCTGCTTCTCATTTTACAGTTACTACCTTTCCCTGGGTTACTACCAAAACAGAAGCCTAAGGGTGTTGTGTTTTGTTGTGTTGTGTTTGCTAGGAGCTTGAGCTGGAATTGTTTTCCTTCATCTTTTTATTTTGAAAATTTTCAGGCAAGGCTATAACCTCAGTTACTTGGGAGGCTGAGGCAGAAGGACCTCAAGTTCAAGGCATGCCTGAGTTACAGAGGTGGGTCAATGCCAACCTGGATAACTTAGAGATACTATATTACAAAATAATTTTAAAAGAGATATAACTCAGTCGTAGAGCACCTGCCTAGCATGCATAAATTCAATTCTTATTACAACAAACCGAAAAGGAAGAGGAGAAGAAGGAGGAGGAGGAGGGAAAAAAGGAAATGATAAAAGATTATAGTTCTTTGATTAAAAAACAGTCAGGGTTGTGGGCCTGGGGAGGTGGTTCAGTGGGTGAAGAACAGGCCTGAGGACCTGCGTTCAGATCCATAGACCTCACACAAAGTCAAAGCTAGTAGCGCACCCCTGTAATCCCAGTTCTTGCTCTGAGAGAGGAAAGTTGTAATAGGCAACTCTCTGATGCTCTTGAGACAGTTAGCTTATTTGATGAGACAAAAAGACTTTGTCTTAAGCAAGGTCAAGGGTGAGGACCAACACTCACTAGAAAGTGCCCTCTGACCTCCCTGCACAGACCCACATTCACACACACACACACCACATGTGCGTGTTTTAAGAATCAGTACTATGGTTTAAGTGTTTCTACCCCTCCAAAAATGTTAAAACATAATCCTAATGTAATGTCACTAAGAACTGAGGCCATTAGAGGATAATTAATATGGGGGAGCTCCACCCTCATGAACAGGATTGGACCCTTTACAAAAGGGCTTGCAGGTGCCAGGTTGGCCCTTTTTACCTTCAACCACATGCAGCAAGAAGACACTATCCTGGAAACAGAGACAAGGACTTACAAACTATCCAACTTGCTCTCACCTTGGTCTTGCAGAACTGCAGAAATAATTTCTATTTGAAAATTATCCAATATAAAATATTTTGTTATAGTGGTTCAAATGGACTAAAACAAGCAGGATATAATCATGACTGCATTTAGTCACCATGCCTACATATTCTTTGATATCCACTGGGGATTGGTTCCAGGAACCCCATGGATACCAAACTCCAACGATGTTCAAATCTCACGTAAAATGTCAGATCATTTGCATAAAAATCTATACTCATTCTCCATTCTACTTTATCCTTTAAAGATTTAATTTTAGCTAATTTTATGTGTATGTGTGTCTGTGTTGCACATATAATGTGTTCGTGTCCTAAGATGTCAAAAGAGGTTTTAAAGGTAGAGTTACAGGAGCTTATGAGCTGCCCAGTGTGAGTGATGAGAACTGGACTCAGGTCCTCTGGAATAATAGCAAGTGCTCCTAACAAATGAGTCATCTCTCCAAAGCCTCTCTCTTCTACTTTAAACCATCTCTAGACTACTTACCAACCTAACATAATTACCCAGGGGACACTGGGTAATTGCTAGACTGTATTGTTTAAGGAATAATGACAAGCGGGGAGTGGTATGGGAGAATTGTCTGTATTCTGTCAATCATGTTTTAAATAAATGCTGATTGGCCAGGCAGGAAGTATAGGTGGGACACCAGACAGGAAGTAAAGGTGGGGCAATGAGAACAGGAGAATGCTGGCAAGGAGGAAACCCATTCCTCTGCAGTCCTGCCCAGACCACCAAAGAAGCAGGATGTGACCTGCCCCACTGAAAGAGGTACTGAGCCATGTGGCTAACATACATAAGAATAATGGGTTAATATGAGCTACTTGAGCTAATAAGAAGCCTGAGCTAATGGGCCAATCAGTTTATCATTAATATAGTCCTCTGTGTGATCTTCTTTGGGCCTTACCGGCTGTGGGAACTGGGCAAGACAGAAACCCCCACAAGCAGTCCCTCCTGCTACAGAGGAGTGTGCACATGCTCAATACAAATACAGTTCTTTAAATATGTTCTAAGGTTTGTTCAATCAGTGAATGTAGAGCCTACAGACAGGAAAGGCTAATATTTGATATGAACATATTCTAAAATAATTTCTTTACTTTTTTAGTACTAATAGTTTTTAAGTTTTGTTTGTTTGATTGTTTGAGGGTTTTTTTGTTGTTGTTGTTTTTACTTTGCTTTGTTGCAGTATCTTATTGGGTAGCCCAGGGTTATCTGAAATACACTAATGTAGCCCAGATTGGGCTCAAATTCATGGCACTCTTCTTGCCTCAACCTACTAAATGCTGAGGTAACAGGCATGAGCCAACACACCCAGCATAATATTTAAGGATCTTATCTTTTTCCTAATAATTTGTTTTTTTTATTACATGAGTATCGGTGTATTGCCTACATGTATTTTTGTACATCACACAGGTGCAATGCCCACGGAGAGCATCAGATGCCCTGGCATTGGAATCACACACTGCTTGGGAGATGCTGTATCTGTTCTGGGAACTGAACCTGGGTCTCTGCAAAAGTCACAAGTGCTCTTAGCCACTGAGACATCTCTCCAACCACAGTAGTAATGGCTCTTCAAAAGACCCCCGAAAAATAATAAATAAAGAGCCTTTCTGTTAAGGTTAAATGTCCTTCTGTATAAAAGAGAAAAACATAGATTTCCAGGCCAGCAAGTAGTTAAAATGACTTAGTACTTTCTGAGATGCCCCCCCAAACTCCACCACAATATTCTCAGAAAATGGCTGTATCTCTACTCACCAAGTTTCTACCCTCCTTACTCACAGAAGTTATCTTTGTTTAATATCCCCCAAAGGCTAAGATTCAATGGTGAGTGTTTTCACACATATACACCAAGATGACAGGCATGGCTGACATCTATTGAATTTAGAAATAAGAGCCTTAGCAAGGTCACATAGTAAAAGAATATGTTGATGTTCACGCCAACCTACATAGAATTTTCATTTGAACTCAAACTTGAAGACAGACATGTTTTCGATACTTATTTGTATACAGGCAAATCTTTGTCCCAGAGTCTTTAAGCTTGGCAGAATTAAAAATCCTTTACAGAGACTTACTGTCTAGAGATGCTGGTAGAGTCTTCTTCCATAAGCCGATGGCACAATCTGAAGAATAGAAAAAAATCCCCCCAAGTAGCGAGTGGAATGTCACCTCAGCCTCAAGTGTGGCAGTTCTCAACCTGTGGGTCACATATCAGCTATCCTGCACATGACATTTACATTATGATTCATAACAGTAGCAAAACTGCAGTTATAAAGTAGCAACAAAATAATTTTATCGTTGGGGGTCATTACAACATGAGGAACTGTATTAAGGGGTCACAGCATTAGGAAGGTTGAGAACCACTGGAAGAATGAGAAATAATTGTCATTTTTGCTGCTTCTAAAGCTAATATTTGTTGTCTTAGTTAGGGCTTCTATTGCTGTGAAGAGATACCATGACCATGGCAACTCATTTAAAGGAAGAACATTTAATTGGAGTCGCTTACATTTTCAGTGGTTTAGTCTTTTATCATTGTGGTGTGACATGGTGGTGTGTAGGCAGACAGGGTGCTGGAGAAGGAGCTAAGAGTCTTAATATCTTGACCTGCAGGCAATGGGTAATAGCCTGACTTAGGCATAGCTTGAGTTTAGGAGACCTTAAATCCAGCCGACATAGTGACACACTTCCTCCAACAAGGCCACACCTACTTCAACAAGCCACACCTTCAACTATTGCCACTCCCTATGAGATTATGGGGGCCAATTACAATCAAGCTACCACACTTGTTTACTTCAAAATTCCTGGAATGGGGGCAGCAGCAGAATCACCCAGCCTATCCCTGCTACAGGGCTCAGGGCAGCAGACGCCACTACAACGAACCTAAGGAGAGACGCAGAACTGGAGATGTGACATATGAGAGAGGGGGCTATAATCCCAGCACTCGGGAGGCAGAGGCAGGCGGATCTCTGGGAGTTCGAGGCCAGCCTGGTCTACAAGAGCTAGTTCCAGGACAGGCTCCAAAGCTACAGAGAAACCCTGTCTCGAAAAACCAAAAAAAAAAAAAAAAAGAGGGGGGGGGTGCTAAAGTCGACATGCTGTTGTTGCCCAGTAGGATCTACAGGGTGGTCTGCAGCAGCCTGGAGCTTAAGCAGACACAGACTCAACCCCAGAAAAAACTGCCCCTTCGTGGAATCGACCGGGCTCCGGGCAATAGCTGAGGCCCAAGGTAAGGAAAGGTTTGCTCTCTGAATCAGATTGCCTAGAAGGAGCACCGTAGTCCATGTTGCCACAGGAGGTCCTGTTAGTGTCTGTGGTCTGCAGTGTGGTTTCAGGCCATGTTGAAACCTGAGATCCATGTGGATATAAGCTGTCTATACCGCTGACTGATGACTTGGTGACATCCTCCTCTTTGCTGCCCGAATGCCGTGTTGATGTAATTGGCAGGTATAACCACTTAAGGCCATGATGAGGACCAAGGGTCATACAGCTGCTGAGGGCCATGAGTGGGTCAGTGGTCCTGATATGACCAGAGGTCATATTGATGTTTGTGGCTGTGTTACCACTGAAGACCAAGAGGATGTCTGTGGTCTGGCCTGCTGCCTGAAGCCACGTTGATGTCTGTGGGTCCTGATAAGCTACCCTGACACTTGCCATTCACTTGTGGTGCCCAGAGTGGGCCTACTCCAATGTCTACATCATCTAAGATCTGCTGGAGTGTGTGAAGAGACCTGTCCTGTGGAACCATAGTTGCAGGATCTCTATGACTCTAGGCAACAACCGAATATCTGAGGAGAGTCTCTGTGAAGGCCCAGTATTGATGGTGTAGCAGAAGCCAGAGAAAGGCCTTCAACAAGGCCAAAGACTCATTGCAATGAACATTTACAGGTAAAACTGTTTGGGCAAAAGGGTACACCATGTGACACATTGCGGTTTTCAGTGTCGCTACAATGAACAAATTACATGACGTAGAGGCAGGAAAGTCAGAGGAGCAGAGTGGCTCAACTTTCTTTCCTACTTCTCCAATTCTGTCCCAAGCATTCAAAGCTGCTGTATGGCATAAAGCCAAGGTGTGGTCATCACATACAGATTGCCTTTGTACATTAACATAATCTGCCTCTTGAAGAAGTTAGTCTTGAGAGATTTCCATACCTCTAGCCCTACCTCACTGTTCAATGGCCTTATCCTCATCTTTCCACCAGGTTCTCCACTGTAATTGAGGACCAGGCTCCAAGACTTCTCTAACCGAGTCTCTCCAGACTTTAGGGATAATTCTATTACAAGTTGATCATGAGTTTAACATCTGCTTCACAAAAGTTAATACATGACATATGAGACTATCACTTCCTTGAATCTTCTTAAATTCATTTTCATAGAAATATATTCAACTCTTGCAGTCTTGGGGATATTTCTCATTTGGCAGTTGTTCCTGTAAGGTTACTGGATAAATTAAAGTTGGCTGTTTGAAAAATCTTAATTTGTTTCTCTCTAACCTTAAAGTGCAATGCTGACAATGGTTCCCTTTTAAATTCCTCTGTCTGGATTTGAATCTTTATAATCTGCTTTGATAAGTTTTTATACAGCCTGTATCTTGACACTCATATCAACCAATTTTTTTAAAGCATAACCCAAGAATTATCAAACCAACAATAAAGATTATCAAAATGATGATTAACATTATGTCAATCCCAGTTAAATTGATTATCCCTTCACTTAATTGTCTCAATTTTAGATCATCCATGTGTAATCATAAAGAGACCTAACTCCCTCCATCATAATAATATTTCCCCTTTTTATTGTGGGAAAACCTTCTTTTCTTTTTTAAACTAATTCCCCCCTTTAAGAATTCCTAGTTGTGGCCGGGCGGTAGTAGTGCACTCTTTAATCCCAGCACTCGGGAGGCAGAGGCAGGCTGATCTCTGGGAGTTCGAGGCCAGCCTGATCTACAAGAGCTAGTTCCAGGACAGGCTCCAAAGCTACAGAGAAACCCTGTCTCGAAAAACCCAAGGAAAAAAAAAAAAGGAATTCCCAGTTGTCTCACCAAATCTGCTGAGGATATCAGAGAAATGTGAAGCATGTCACGTCTGAACAGAAAACACAGGCAGTGCACAGCCTGGCTGAGAACAGCTGCAGCTGCTAGCATGTAGCTATGAGCTGAGAGTGGTGGCCCAAGAAGAGGGTGTCTATGGGAAGCCCTCAACACATGAGGGAGAGGGAGCCACCTGTCTGTAAAATGCACACAGGCTTGTGTGGAAGAAGCACGTGTGGTGGGAGCTGCCTGAAGGCAGAGTCAACCAGTCTAGGGTAGGTAAGTCCTGAGACGTTTGGAGCCCAGGTGCTTCTGCAGTTTGGGTGGGAGCTGGAGACTGTTGTGAAGATGCTACAACAGGAAAATCCCAAAGTTACTCAGAGTCTGGAGAAAAATGAAAAGAAAAACTAGTCTGTGGGGCAGTGACTCTGGCAGGAGCCCTTCCATGCAGCTCTGGAGTGTGTCAAAGGCTGCCAAGACACAGGTAAGGGGCTCTTTGTGAATTCATTTCATAAAGGTGGAAAACAATTGTTGTACAAGCTCTAATTGATCTTAATAATAAAAACCTATTGAAGAGTGGGAAGAATGAGAATATGAGCAAAGAGGTCAAGACCATGACGGGCACACCCACTGAAACAGCCTACCTGAACTAATGGGAGCTCACCAATGCCAGCCAGATTGAAAAGGAACAAGTACAGGACCAAATTAGTCAATCAAAACTCTGATTTTGGTTGACAGTTGCATGGCTGGGGCAGACTGGGGGGCCACCAGGATTTACCCCTACTGCATGTACTGACTTTTTAGGATCCTATTCTCTTTGGATGGATACCTTGCTCAGTCTAGGTATAGTAGGGAGGGCCTTGGACCTTCCCCAAAGCAACCGTGCCTTACCCTCTCTGAGGATTGGATGGGGTGGGTGGAAGGGTGTGTGGAGGGAATGGGCGGAGGGTAGGGAGTGTGAACTTGGATTGGTATGTATAATGAAAAAAGATAGTTTGTTTTCTTTTTAAAAAAATAAATAAAATGTTTTTATTTAATAGTAATAATAAACCTGGGGCCATATGTGGAGTAAATGCTGAAAGGTCAGAGATACAAAGGAGTAAGCTACAGCCAACCCTTACCTTGCTAACTTCTCAGCCAAAAAAAAAAAGGGGGGAGCATGCTCCTGTCTCCTCCTGCCTTATATTCCTCTCTCCACCCAGCCATATTACTTCCTGTCTGTCTGCTCAGACCTCCAGACCTCTATGGTTAACAAATGGCCAGCTCTGCCCTCTGATCTTCAGGCAAGCTTTATTTGTTAGAGCACAAACAAGGTATCACCACAAATAGACTTTTCCAAAATATAACAAACATCAGTGAAGTAAAAATATGTTGTTGCTGTTTTATCTTAAATCTCTTCACATTTTCCATTACATAGATTAAAAAGAACATTAGTATCTTTCCAATATTTTCATGTATTATAAGTTAAATTGTTCAGTATTCTCCTTGCATCTCGTAATTCTTTTCACCCTTTACCAATAAATAAAATCACATGGCCAAGTCATAATTTTGTGTTAGGAAGGTTTTCATGTGCTCATGTGTATGAAGGTTGGAATTCAAGATTGAGTGACATTCTTTAGGCAGTATCTACCCTCTTTTCTGAAACTAGGTTTGTCATTGGCCTGGAACTTACTTGTCTTTGTTGGTGGTTTCTATTGCTGTGAAGAGACACCATGATCACAGAAACTTAAAAAAAAAAAAAAAAAAAAAAAAAAAAAAAAAAAAAAAAAAAAAAAAACCTTTTAATTAGGGCTGATTTACAGTTTCAGAGATTTAGGCCATTATATTGGCAAGAAGGCAGACATAGTTCTGGAACAGGAGCTGAGAGTTCTACATCTTGATTTGCAAGCAACAGAAAGAGACTGTCATGCTCAGTGTAGCTTGAGTATATGACACCTCAAAGACTGCCTCCACTGACACACTTCCTCAAACAAGGCCTCACATATTCCAACAAGGCCATACCTCCTAACAGTGCCATGCCCCACAGGCCAAGTATTCAAACACATGAGTTGTGGAATCATTCCTATTCAAATTACCACATCATCAAATAAAGTAGAGATTGGCTAATCAGTAAACCCCAGGGCCCACCTATCTCCTCCCCAGCACTGGGATTATAAGTGTGTGCTACCACACCCAATTTTTTTTACAATGGTTCTAGGGATTCAGTTTAGATTCTCATGTTTGCATAGCAAAGTTCTTTCTTTACCAACTGAGCTCTTTCTCCAACCCCCAATAAACTTTTCTGAAAAAAAAAAAGATCTTTTTCACTGTAAATTCCAGAAAAGAAAATTGGAATGTCTTAATTTCTTCTAGAAATCCTTTACTTATAAAATTGTGATCATTAATTGACTATGAAGCATTTTGTCAACTTATACATACTTCAAACAACTACCCTCCACCATCAGGAATGCAATCAAGTGAAGTGTTGAAAATTACCCCACTTCTTCACATACAAAATGGAGTAGTAGAGAGTGTGGCTGCCTCTACCTACCAGATTATTGTAAAGAGGTAATGGATGTGAAAGGGCTTTGCAAACCCCACAAAAATTTACAGATAGAAGTACTCATCTCCATCAGTCTTTGTTCTGTAGTTTCTTCTGAACCTCTGCCAGGCATATAACTATCGCTTTTCAAGAATGCCTCATTTATTTCTCAGAACAGTCCTGGAAAATGAGTACTATTATTAGCATGATTGCATTTAACTGGGCACATAAATATTTATTGGGCTGACACTGGAGCCTGAAGCAGGAGTGCTCTGACCAAGTAAACACAGTTAGTCAGAGATAGAAAAGGAGAGCAGACCACAGTTGTCTAGCTGAGGTCCAGGACCCACTAGTCTCTGAGCCGAACTCTATTCCCATGTGCTGTTGATCGCATGAGGTTGTTTTTACAGAGCCAGTCTCAGTAATGCAGTTGAAACCATCTCAACACCTTTTCCATCAGATGGCCAACTCCCTGCCACCAAGTACTGTCCGCTTAGATGATTCTTCTAAGAGAAATGTGGTTTTTGTCTCTTTGAGAACTAACAACCAAGCACACCTTCTGATCTCTAAGTGCCTGTGTTTTGATAGCAGGTGAACTTATAAGGCAAGGTACTGAACAATAAATCCTAAATGACTAGGTGTAATCAAACAGATAGAACTACTGGGGAGAAAGTAAACTGAGAGGAAGTGAGAACATCCACGCTGTGTCCTTGAATGCCACTATTCCTGTATCTACCTTCAAATACTTACATAAGCATCCTTGTTTAAATCTGACAGCGTTCCTTTCTCATTAGTTCTTTGATTAGTTCTTATAAATTTCTTCATACGATATTATTCAGAACATATTCATCCCCTTCACCAACACCTCCCTACCCTCCCGGCTTTGTGTCTTTTGGGTTTTAATTCTAAGCTCCTCAAATACAGTCTGTGCTAACTATATACTCTTGGATTTGTGGTCTTCCCCTGGAATGTAGCCTATCTACCAGGGGCCATACCTCTAAGAAGACCTACTATCCCTCTCCCAGCCATTTATCATTTACCAATAGCCCCTCAGCTAGCAGTAGGACTTGGTGCCCACCTTCCTGCTCAGTGCTGGAATTTTATCTAGTTTTAAGTTTGCACACGTCTTAGGCATGCTATCACAACTTCTGTGAGTTCATACATACATCTGCCCTGCTGCATCTGGAAAACATTATTTCCTGGTGAGTCATCTTCAACCTTAGCCTCTCATAATCTTTCTGTATCCTTTTGTAAAATTATCCAAGCCTTGAGGAAAAAGCTCCGTTCTTCATGGTCTAGCCTGTTAGACAAGATTACTGCTAGTTTATATGATAACTTGAGAAATGTGCCCCCTTCAGGCCAAAAGAGCACTGTGGTGCCATCTTGATTTGAAGACAGTGGCTTTGTTCTGTTGTTCTGAGAAACAGCCTTGAAGATGAAGGGTCGAGAGCCACAGGAAGGGCAAGCTGACACTAGGAAGCACAGCAGTATATCTAGAACTGGGTTCTAATCTCAGATCTCACTAATCCCCCCCCGAGTCTAGTGCCTGTATATGATGCACAGAACTGCACAACTGTGTGCTCCAGCCATTCATATGAAGCATACTGATGGATACAGAGAGGAGAAACACATAATGAATTCTCATCATTTGAGATCAAGGAATGGTTCACTTTATGTTGTAGATGAATTTAAACTAACTCTAGATTAGTTTTAGGGAAGAAAATATACTTTTATGTTTGTCATTTCTGAACATTTTTAACTTTTTCCCTAATGTGAGTTTTTCTCTGTTTGAAAAACATCAAAATAGCTTAACTTTGCAACATCATAACAATGTTCTGCTTTAAAAACTAAGCTTTAAACATGGTATAAAAACAATGCCTCTATTGCTTTAGAGGCATAAATGATGGAAATAATAAATTTAATTCTGAACTACTAAGGAGATTCGTGTTCTGCCTCTGGTCACCTAGGGAACACACTGTTTTCATGACAGCTCCTGGAAGGACACGGAGCTCATACATTTGCGATGGGTTTTGCTTTGTTTTACCCTGTCCCTGGGAGACAGCATCATATGTTATTTTCTGAGTTTGGTGATAGACAACTTTATTTGAAATATAAGCTCATTGGTGATGGGATATTTTTCTGGCAAATAGAATTTTAAAAGCTGACTACAGGGACTTCATCTATTGACTTTTGTATTGAAGGGGAAGTAATTTGGAGTTAATGCATTTATCCAGTCCCTGTTCTTTCTCTATGGAAAACTAGAGAACTTTATAATGTTTCTACCACTCACAGAGATCTGCAGTCCATCAGAGATGAAATTTATTTATAAAATCTATTTGGGTTTTACTGGTGAGAATAAAATGAATCATGAGATTTGACCATTAGGAAAGTTCATGGAATGGGAGATTTCAGACTAACAAAATACCCAAAGCTGAATAATTTCTAAAACATAGATCTTTATTTAGCTCATGATTCTGGGTAATAGAAAGGCCAAGAGCATCTCTGGCATCTGTTTGGCATTAGATGAGGATCTTTTCAATTATGGTAACACCTTGTTTCCGCTTTATTATTAAGCAACTATTTATGACACACTTACTCATTTGTTGACCCCATTCTCTGACATCTGCTTGTGTGTGGCCTCCTTGGCTCCCATCAGCAACTTCAAGCTTATCCTTCCACTATCTCTCTTATGCCTCTCAGGCAAAATGTACCCTCTCCTTAAAATCCGTATTATGCCAGACATGTCAGCTGTGACATGCGCTGTCATCACTGTCTCCGAATATCAGACAGAAATAATACAGGAAGAAACGTGGGCTTGTGTTTTAGAGGGTCCGGTGGATGATCTCTCGCCCCATGAGCCTGCAGGGAACATGGTCATGGTGGGAGTTTGTGACTGGAGAGGGCTGGCTCTGAAGGACCAGGAGTTTGGGGAAGGGAATGCTGGCACTGAGCTGGCTTGCTCCGCTTTTCTTTTGTCTGTCTGAACTAATGCCCATGAGCTGGCACTGCCCACATTCCAAGTGAGTCTTCTCCTCAGTAGACACCTCTTGGTGTCTCACAATTCCATATGTAGTTCTTAATTCAGTCAAGCTGAGCATCAAAACCACCATTCTACACAGTCTCCCCCCATATCATCCATTCTATCTGTTCTTGTTCTAGTTCTCTAGCTTTCTGTAGTTTATAACAAGTGTATGCTTGCTGTTACAAATATTTATTTTTTGCACATGATTTAGGAGTGTTGCGATAGAGATGGTAACAAGTGATTTTTGGTCACACACTGTGTGAACTTGTAAAGTCACTTTAGTTCTCTGAGTCTTTTTTAATTATTATTTTTGTTTGTGTGTGTGTATGCGTGTGTGTGTGTGTGTGTGTGTGTATTCTGATGTGGGTACTGGGAAGAGCAACAAGCCCTCTTCTTTTTTTTTTTTTTTTTTTTTTGGTTTTTCGAGACAGGGTTTCTCTGTGGTTTGGGAGCCTGTCCTGGAACTAGCTCTTGTAGACCAGACTGGTCTCGAACTCACAGAGATCCACCTGTCTCTGCCTCCCAAGTGCTGGGATTAAAGGCATGCGCCACCACCACCCGGCTGCAACAAGCCCTCTTAACCACTGAGCCATCTCTTCAGACCCTCAAGCTCTCTGAACATTTGCTAATCAGTGAAAAGTATGATATTCTGAGTCCATTCTGTGTGTCTGCAGCTTTTCTCTAAGAAAGGAATTATCTTTTCTAGTTTTTCTCTTTGTACCGGACCTGGTTTTGATGTCACACAGACTCTCATTCAATATGCTAAGACTCTCTTAGGTAGGATTGGTCTCCTTGCTCTGGGTTGACTCCCTGCTTCCACCACAAATGGAACATGAGCTGCATATATGATGGGAGCAGATCTTAGAATTCAATGAAATCTAGACTTTTTTTTAAAAAAGTGCAAACTGCTCCTGTCAGTCCTCCTCTCCCCTGGAGAGATGCTTTGGTGGGCAGAGGGTGGGCCTCGGCTCTTGAGTCGGTTGTCCAAGGTTCCATCCCTAGCACCATGAACAAAATTATGATAAAGAGTAATTTTGAGTAAGTCACGGGGTAGACTTCAGAGTACTGATGACTGCTTATTCTGGGGTGTGACTTTCTGGTGTCTTTCTCCCTCTGATCTGCTTCCGCCCTCACTGCAGCACCAGTTCAGTGAGCCGGAGCGAATCATGAGTGCACACTCACAAACGTCAAACCATGCTCTAAGGACAGAGGAAGTTCTGATGGTGTGGACAGGATTAAATATTTCTGTTTTCTGAAAAGAGTTATTTTGTATTTTGTTTTCTATTAAAATGTATTTAGTTTCCAAAAAAAAAAAATGCAAACTGTGTGTCTTTACAGTGTCTCCATGCCTTCTCATGACAGTGTGCATCCTAAGCCTAACTTCTCATATTTCCTACTGTGCCTTCTTTTCAGTTCCTTAAGACTCTAAGTATAAGACTTTGCATGTATCAAGTCACACTCTTTTTATTCTTAATGCCCTGGTCTAATAATCTATTACAGTTTCTATTTGTGTCTAGTTATTTTACAGTTATAGTTCAAATAATATTGATTTATATCTTTTGATATTGATTAAAAAGTACTTTGAAGTGTTTAACTAATTATTACTATCAATAAAAAAATCAGAAGTCAACATTGGAGCAGTGGACTGAGCTCCCAAAGTCCAGTTGAAGAGTGGAAGGAGTGAGAATATAAGCAAAGAGGTCAAGACCATCAGGGGTTCGCCCACTGAAACAGTCTACCTGTGTTAATGGGAGCTCACCAACTCCAGCTGGACAGGGAAGGAATAAGCATAGGACCAAACTAGTTCCTCTGAATGTGGTTGACGGTTGCATGGCTGGGGCAGACTGAGGGGCCACTGACAGTAGCACCAGGATTTATCCCTACTCCATGTACTGGCATTTTTGAATTTTATTCTCTTTGGATGGATCCCTTGATCAACCTAGATCTAGTAGGGAAGGAGGGCCTTGGACCTTCCCCAAAGCAATGTGCCTTACCCTCTCTGAGGATTAGATGGGGTGGGATGGGATGGTGTGTGGAGGGAATGGGAGGAGAGGAGGGAGCAGGAACTTGGATTGGTATTTTTTTAATCTAATAAATTTTTAAAAATCAAGAGTTAGATAACAGGGTAAGAAGCTGAATGATAAGAGAAACTGTAAAGCAGCCACCAGTGGCCTCCTACCTCTCTGTTCCTTCCTTCAAAAAAGCCAAGATCCTATCTAAGCCCCGCCTTACTACTTCCTCAGTCTTCCAACCCCTCTACGGTTAATTTTGGTCAGCTGGTGGTTAGATACGCTCTCTGATTCAAAACCAACTTTATTTTTAGGATGCAATCAAAATATTACACAACAGCACTTGGTCTCACAGCCAAAACCAGAGTCACATGTATTTGTTTTTTCTTTTCAGAAAAGTAACTCTCAAAGTGTCCATCGGCATCTCATGTGTACAATTGCTCTGCCCAGCCAGCTGAGTCGTATTTGAGTGGACCAGATTTAGATAATAATAAAAGGGCATCATGTGTGGGGGTGAAAGAAAGTGCCCATTCGATGGGAGAAAACCATTCTAAAGTCCAGAACAATACTTAACATGGTAGAACAAAATGTGTCTCACTTCAGGACCTTGGACAGTGAAGAGTACTTGGCCTGTAAACCCTGGCCTCTTTCAGAAGGAAGCTTGTGGCACATTTTAAAGTCTGTCTTAGAGACCAACATTGGAGCACTGGACTGAAGTCTCATGATCCAAAGGAGGAGCAGAAGGAGAGTGAGCACGAGCAAGGAACTCAGGACCGCGAGGGGTGCACCCACACACTGAGGCAATGGGGATGTTCTATCGGGAACTCACCAAGGCCAGCTGGCCGGGGACTGAAAAAGCATGGGACAAAACCGGTCTTGCTGAACATAATGGACAATGAGGACTACTGAGAACTGAAGAACAATGGCAATGGGTTCTTGATCCTATTGCACGTAATGGCTTTGTGGGAGCCCAGGTAGTTTGGATGCTCACCTTAATAGACCTGGATGGAGGTGGGTGGTCCTTGGACCTCCCACAGGACAGAGAAACCTGCTTGCTCTTTGGGCTGAGGAGGAAGGAAGACTTGATTGGGGGAGGGGGAGGGAATGGGAGGTGGTGGCGGGGAAGAGGCAGAAATCTTTAATAATTAAATAAATTAATTAAAAAAAAATTAAAAAAAAAATAAAGTCTGTCTTGCATCAGACACAACACTGCTGCTTTTTCAGACAAAGCAAAATTTAAAAATTGCCTATTAAAATATAAGGGATGACTATTTCCAGGCATTCCACTCTGAACTCCTTGCTAACATAAATAAATGTAACAAAACTAATGTCTGACCATTCTATACATTGGGTTATTTGAATGCCAAGATTAAACCTAATGATAAAATTATATATACCAGACAGCAACAAATGGAAACTTCGGGGCCACATTTTGAAACTTGGGTTCTCATTTGTTTTCAGACATGTATTTAAATATATAGACATATAGATATATAGATATAGATATGTAAAAAGTTTTAAAATTGATTATTGGAAATTTTCTGTGGCTCACATTTTACTAGAGTTAAAATTCAGGATGGTAAAGTCTTCGAGGATAGAGGAGAGCAAGACACTATAAGGCACTGAGTAAACTCTAAGGCAATGATGGTAGGATTCTTTCAGTTGGCTAGTAAGTGGCTTCCTTAACTGGTCTTCTCTTGTTTTTAAAGTTTAATCAATGACACACAGTTCTGAAGAACTGCATGTGAGCCATGTCAGAAGCAAAAGAATTCAGTCTCAATACCAACCAAAAAATATAAATTAAGACACAGGGTACTGTACCTCTTCTCTTAGATTGACAGAGATTAGGAAGAATTCCAAGGGTGTCGGGGAGACCAGGCATTTTCATGTGCCACCAGAGGGAACACAGATTAGCACAAGGAAGGCAATTTAGAATTATCAAAAGCCTAAAATAAAATGATGAGGCTGTATATGTAATAACATGCACACACATTCTCAGCTCATTGTTGGTGGAAATCAGCTTATTGATGTATATAAACACGTAGTTATGAAAAGCAAACATAAATCCAAAAGGACACATACCAAAATATCAATCTCAGGGGGTAGGATAGGAGCATTTTCATTTTGTATATACAGTTTTCTAATGTATATATCCAACATGAATGAGCAGTTCTGTTAAAAAAAAACTAACAGTTTTGGCTGGCTAAATGGCTCAGAACGTAAAGGCATCTGCAGTAAGCCTGATGATGGGAATTCAATCCCCAGAACAGACTACTATAAGTTGTCCTCTGACCTCCACAAGCATGCTGTATTCTGATCTTACACACACACACACGTACACACACACCTAAATGTAGTTAAAGAATAATTCAGCTAGAGCTAGGGATGTGACTAAATGGTTCTTTCCCACCGTGAACAAGATCCTGGGTTCAGTCCCCAGCATGGTGCATAAACTAAATGATAATTTACCCAACCAATAGAATTCTAGAGGGAAGGACTGCTTGTTTTCACTCTTTCAGGATCTATATGTAGACAAGTAAGCCTCCATCATGTTTAAGATACTAATGGGAGGGTGGTGGGGCTGCAAAGCTGTGGACAAGAAAGGAAATGGGCTCAGAGAAGCAGCAAAGGGGCAGCTCTGATGCCCCAAGAGAATCCGTCTATTCTGGAAGGAAAGGACCACCATTTCAGAACAGAGCAAGGAAAGGGAAATGATGAGATTTGTGAAAATTTTATTTAGTTGGTTTTAATTACTCTGTCTGTCTTCTGTGTGGAAAACAGGACAGAGTGAGGAAAAGTCAGGAGCTAGTAAGACCATTAAAACCATCATATAATGTCAGTTCAGGGGAAAAAGTAAAAAGATGGGATTTAAATGTCAAAAATAATGATAGTGGGTCATTCACTTTCTTTTGTGTCCTGCTTGTCTAATTAGGACAGCATACTGTCAGCAGCAAAGGCAAGGGCATTTTCTTGCCCAGTGGCTTACTTTTGTCATAAAGAAAGTAAACTCCATGTGGAGTTTCTTCAATGCCCATTATCTTCTCTGAAGAAGATTGGTCCTACCAAGAGCAGACATGTCTCATTGTCATAAAAAGAAGAACCTAGGTTATTAAAACATCTTAAATACCATATTATGTAGATCTCTAAAGTGTTTGAAGATGACCTGTCTATCTTAAATATCTTTGTTTGACCTTGAAAACATGCTTAATGGGACTACAAATTTGATTATACTAGATGACTAATTATTAACCTCCATTTCCTTATTATCCTAAACAGTTGGTAATAATAACTTTCAAAGACTAGAAATTGCATTACATTGTCAAATGGGTTATATATACCTTGAACATATACAATATAATATATATTAATACAATATATTATATACAATATATTTATTATATACAATACCTTGAACAAGAGTAGAAATGTATGTTCAGTATGTTTTAACAAAATTAATCTCAAAGCTGCTCCTCCCTGCTCTAGAGACAGCCGCTTCTTTTCGTGCAGTGCCAGCCTCATTCCAGTGACACGATGGTGAAGGTTGGAGTGAATGGATTTGGCTGTATTGGACGCCTGGTTACCAGGGCTGCCTTCACTTCTGGCAAAGTGGACGTTGTTGCCATCAATGACCCTTTCATCGACCTCAACTACATGGTCTACATGTTCCAGTATGACTCCACCCATGGCAAGTTCAAATGCACAGTTAAGGCTGAGAATGGGAAGCTTGTCATCAAAGGGAGGACCATCACCATCTTCCAGGAACGAGATCCCGCCAACATCAAATGGGGGGATGCCGGCGCCGAGTATGCTGTGGAGTTGACCGGTGTCTTCACCACCATGGAGAAGGCTGGGGCCCACTTGAAGGGTGGGACCAAAAGGGTCATCATCTCCACCCCTTCTACCGATGCCCCCATGTTTGTGATGGGTGTGAACCATGACAAGTATGACAATTCCCTCAAGATTGTCAGCAACGTTTCCTGTACCACCAACTGCTTAGCCCCCTTGGCCAAGGTCATCCATGACAACTTCGGCATCGTGGAAGGACTCATGACCATAGTCCATGCCATCACGGCCACCCAGAAGACTGTGGATGGCCCCTCTGGGAAGCTGTGGCGAGACGGCCGTGGCGCTGCCCAGAACATCATCCCTGCATCCACTGGCGCTGCCAAGGCTGTGGGCAAAGTCATCCCAGAGCTGAACGGGAAGCTCTCGGGCATGGCCTTCCGTGTTCCTACCCCCAATGTGTCCGTCGTCGATCTGACATGCTGCCTGGAGAAAGCTGCCAAGTATGACAACATCAAGAAGGTGGTGAAGCAGGCATCCGAGGGCCCACTAAAGGGCATCCTGGGCTACACTGAGGACCAGGTTGTCTCCTGTGACTTTAACAGTGACTCCCACTCTTCCACCCTCGATGCTGGGGCTGGCATTGCTCTCAATGACAACTTTGTAAAGCTCATTTCCTGGTAGGACAATAAGTTCGGCTACAGCAACAGAGTGGTGGACCTCATGGCCTACATGGCCTCCAAGGAGTAAGAAGCCCACCCTGGACCACCCATCCCAGCAAGGACACAGTAAGAGAGAGGCCCTCAGCTGCTGAGCAGTCCCTGTCCTAACTCAACCCTTGACACTGAGCATCTCCCTCACAGTTTCCATCCCAGACCCCCAGAATAGCAGGAGGGGCTTAGGGAGCCCTACTCTCTTGAATACCATCAATAAAGTTCATTGCACCCCTAAAAAAAATTAATCTCAAATTTGTATCAATATACAAAATTTGTATACAACATGCAAATGTACAATCCAATGTAAATCATTTAAAACTAGTAGTTGTTTTTAAAAGTAGATTCAATAATCTATTTATCTTATCATATCTATATCCTCTGTTTTTTTCTTTTCAGAGTAGATTCAATAATCTACTCTTTTATCCTATCATATCTATATCTTCTTTTTTTATTTTCAAAACAAGAACCTTGCATATAATCTCCTTTGTTCAGTTTTTTTCCTGGCCATTATCAATAAAAACTTATAACCAATAAGTTCTGGATCTCAAGAAGGTATTTCCTCAACTGAGGCTCCTTCCTCTCTGATGACTCTAGCTTATATCAAGTTGACACACGAAAACCAGCCAGTACAACTGACCCCTTGTCAACTTGACATACAAACACAACACTATTAAACCACATCCTGACCTTTCTTATTCGTCCCCAAGAAATATAAATAACCTTAAAAGTCCCATAGTATTTACAAATTCCAGGACATTAAAATTTCAGTCCCTTTAGAATAGCCGATCTCTTTTCAAATAAAAATTCTTTTAAAATTCAAAGTTTCTCATCTGTGGACTCCAGTAAAAATCCTTTCTTACTTCAAGAGGGGGAAAAAATAAGGGTTCAGTCACAATCATGTCAAAGCAAAACCAAATTCCATCCGCTCAATGGCTGGAATCCACTTATGATCTTCTGGACTCCTCCAAAGGGATTGGGTCATTTCTATGGCTCCACCCTCTAGAGCACACACCTTGTCTTCTAGGCTCCAGCTGGCTCCCACTTTACTGCTACTGCTGTTCTTGGTGGTCATCCCACGGTACTGGCATCTCCAAAACATTGGAGTCTCCTGCTGCAACTGAGCTGGACTTTCACCAATAGCCTCTCATAGGTTCTCTTCATGATGCCAAGCCTCAACATCTTTGCATGGTCCCTTCAGTCCTGTGCTCTCAACTGCCACTGAGGTTGTAACTTCACCAATGGCCTCCTGACCTCTTACTGTGCCAAGTCTCAGCTGTTCTCTATGAACCCTTTATGCCTCCAAAAACATTACCACCTGAGTACCACTTACATGTTACCAAGTCCAGCTGCCCGCATGAGGTACAACCTTGACCACCTCTGGAAGACAGCGTCTCTGTACTCTCAGGAAATTCTTTCCAGCAGATCTCACCTCAGTGATACTGATCTCTTCTTAACCACTGCTGACTCATTAGCTCCTGCTAACCAGCATCAATTGCCCCAGTAACACAAAGGTTTTGCGCTAGTAGTTCTGGTACCTTGTTAATCATCTTCAGCCCCAACTGACCAGAATCACAGACTCTTGAATCAAACGCACAGATGGCTCTGATATAGTCTTCACACTTCCCTCTGAAACTTCACAAGCCAGGCCTCCCTCCTCAGCACTGCTCTCAACATTATCTCCCAAATTCCACAGAACATCCCACACAGCTCTTAACACTCAATGACTCTTCTAGCCCAAAGTTCCAAAGTCCTTCCACAATCCTCCCAAAACATGGCCAGGCCTATCACAGCAATACCCTACTCCTGGTACCAATTTGTTTTAGTTAGGATTCCTATTGCCATGATGAAACACCATTACCAAAAATCAAGTTGGAGAAGAAATGGCTTATTTGTCTTATCCTTCCAGATCATAATCCATCAATGGAGAAGTCAGGACAGGAACTGAAGCAGGGCTGGAACCTAGGGGCAGGAGCTGAAGCAGGTGCCGTACAGAGAAGCTGCTTACTACTGGCTGGTTTCCCCTGGCTTTCTCAGCCTGCTTTCTTATAGAATTCAGGACCACCTGCCCAGGCATGGCGCCACACACCATGGTCTAGGCCCTCATCCATTGATCATTAATTGAGAAAATGCCCTACAGCTAGATCTCATGGAGGCATTTCCTCCACTCAGGCTCTTTCCTCTCTAATGACTCTAGCTTGTGTCAAGTTGACGCACGAAATCAGCCAGTACACTAACCAAACATTTGTTCTGTGCTAATCCCACAAACAAGCCTGTCTTAGTTACTGTTTTATGTATTGCTGTGAGGAGACAGTATGACCAAGACAATTCTTATAAAAGAAAGAAATTAATTGGGGTCTTGCTTACTTACAGATTAGAGGGCTAGACCATAACCATCATGACAGAGAGTAAGGGAGCATGAGAGAGGTAGGCGTGGTCCTGAGCTGTAGCTGAGAGCTTTTACATGCTAATCCATTGGCAGCAGGCAGAGATCAAGAGCCAGGGTCTGGCACTGGTTTTTAAAACCCCAAAGTCCACCCCCAACAACACACCTCCTCCAACAAGGCCACAGCTCTTAATCCTTCTATGGGATGTTTGGTAGAACTTGAGAGGTAATCTTGAGAGCAGTGCAAAGAATGGAGGCCTGGCTTGTGAAGTGTCAGAGGGAAGTGGGAAGACTCTATCAGGGCCATTTGTCATTTTAAGTCTGTGGCTCTGGTAAGCTGGAGCTGAAGAATCAGCTGTGATTAACAAGATCCCAGAGCTACTAAAGCAAAACCTTTGTGTTACTGGGACAAATGATGCTGGTCGGCTGGAGCTACTGAGTCAGAAGTTCCACTCTAAGCTTTCGAATACTTGAGCCTTTGGGAGCCGTTCGCATTCAAACCTCCACAAAGCCATAAAGGAACATAACACCCATGGTCTAAATTACAAGACTATTACCTAAGACAATATTCATGTTGCAGGGTAAAGGTTTGACTTAGAGCTATACCATTATATTTCTTTGTGTATCACAGATAACACTGAAAATACCATGTGAGACAAATTTTTGCAACTGCTTGATGCTCATTGGATTTTCACTGTGAGAAAACCCAACCCTAAGCATCCAAAAGGTCTAAGAAATTTACAGGTGTAGGTTATTACAAAATGACCAAGTCTCAATGATTTTAGCCATGGCTTGGTTCAAAGGGTTCAAAATGCTCTAAATCCCACTTTCATTGATTCTTTGTGGATTTCACATCATGCATTCCCAACTCACTTATCTCGCTGTCCCCTTGCATCTGCCCCCTCTCCTTGCAACCTCCCCCTCAAATCTAAGCCAAATTTAAAAGAAAATCCCCAAACCAAACAAAACAAAGCTTAGCTTCACTGTCCCTATATACACATATTTAATCTTACTGGTCCCACTCCTTGCTGCAGACTGCACTGAGTAAGTGAGCATAGGCAGTGCTGGAGAGCTCGCCTGGATAGTGACGATAGAGAAAATTGGCAGGACTGACCAACCCAGCTACCACCCAGGCCTAGAACAAGAGCTGTGAGTTGACCAATCCCAACATCCACCTCATCTATGAACAGTCGGGAGTGTGTGAAGGGGTATGAACCTACAGATCCAAAACAGCAGGATCTCCGTGACACAGGACAACAACACGATATCCAAGAGGCATCCCAGGGAGAGACATTACCAGTGGTATAGCAGAAATCAGAGGCCTCAAGCCAGATCAATGACTCAAGGTAATGAACACTTACAAGTAAAGATGAACGGACTAACGAGTAAACTGTGTTATTCAACGGCCCATACTACAGCTTCCATGGCAAGAGTCTTCTGCTTTGTTTTTGTTTTTATTTCATTCCTTTGTCTTGTTTGGTTTGGGGGTTTTCTTTTAAATTTCACTTAGATTGGTGGGGGAGGTTGCAAGGGGAGAGGGCAGATGCGAGGGTGTGAGTGTGTGTGTGCGTGCACGTGCACATGCTCGTACACGCCCTATTTCACGGCACACATGTAGAGGTCAGAAAACGCCTTACGGGAGTCAGCTCTCTCCTTCCAACATATGCATCCCAGGGACTGAACTCAGGACAGGTTAGAGTCCTGAGCAAGCACCCTTACCCACTGGGCCATCTCACCGGCTAGTCCTTCAGTCCTTAGATGGGTCTATCTTCTAGGCGATATAGTGTGGCTCTACATATCCCCCTTGAGCTCCATGGAAGGTGGTAGAACCTTTAAGAGGCAGTGTCTAGTAGAAGGAGATGCTGTGGGCCCCATCCCTTTCCATCTTTCTCTTTGCTTCCCATTCACCATTTGAGGATCAGCTTTACCCCACCCTATGTTCCCCACCATGATAAAGTGTCTTATCATGCACCCAAAAGCAATGCACCTTCCAAGGACTGAAAACTCCAAAATTGAGACTTAGATAGATTTTTCTTTTAAGTTATATCAAGTATTTTATCACAGTGACAAAGAATTAACTAACACAGTGTCATTAGAAACTTTTAGACTTTAATATACAGTAGTTGGAGGCGCATGGTAAACATCACACTTGAAAACATCAAAGTAAGGCCTACAATGAACTTGAACACTTAAGATTATACAGCATATAAGAAAACAAAGATGCTACCCAGTATGAAAAATGAAATAAAACAAAACCCTCTTACCATTAAGGGAAGGATAGACGGCCATTTGTACACATGTAACACAAAAGACACTATTCAAGTGGCCAAGACACGGACAGGAAAATATTCAACGTTATTAGTCACCATTGAATTGCAAATTAAAGCCACTACCCAATTATTGAATGTAGCAAGTGTTGGGGAACATATGCAGCAACCTAGACCTCTCATTCACTACTACTGTGAGTGTAAACTGGCAATCTTCTGGAAAGTTCCTTGGCAGACCCGTTAATTCAGGCACATGACACAGAAAGTGTCACTCCTAGCTCTATCCCTAAACAATACGATCACGAATGTTCATTAGAAGCCTGATTTGTCACCGTCCAAAAGAGAAAACTGTCCAAATATCCATCAACAGTAGAACAGATCCATAAATTGAGATATAGTTGTGCATTTTAATAATCTGCAGCAGAATGAACAAGCAATAATTATGAATAGCAACACAAGTATCTGACAAAGATCAGCTTGAATGAAGGACCCCAGACCCATGAAGACACGGAATGTAGGCTGTATTATTCCATTTATGTAAAAGTCCAGACCTGGTTGAATGCATCTTTGCTCTTAAAGACTGGCTACTTTGGGGCAGGGAGTTAAGGGACAACTAGAGTCCCAAAGTAGGACTTGGCCACAGGCTGTCTCTCTGTCCGGGATGCTAGTTGTACAGGCGTGTTATGTTGGCGATATGGAGGAGTTGGAACATGAATGTATTTCTTTAAATACATACGACACTTCCAAGGTTTAAAATAAGGAAGGAATCGGCTAAGTCTTCTTCCTGTCATTTCCTCTCCTCTCTAGTTCTCTGGCAGTTGAAGTTGCCTTTCGCTGTTAAAATACTTGTTCTGTTTTAACAAGTCGTGGGTGGTTGCTATGATCGCTTGATAAATGGTTTACACAGGGTTTTGAGAAGTGCAACATGAATGTCAGTATTATCAGCTGGGGCGCAGCACAATCTTCTTTTCTCATAGGGATCATGTTATTGAATCAAAGTATCCTTTTTTTCTGTCTAAGGAAACAAAAGTTAGAGCATTTTTACTCAGAATTCCTAACTTCAAGCTACAGATCTGTTCCTGAGAAGGTCACAATTAGAGTCAGTACTTGAAGACAGGAATCGGATATAGCTTCCATTGTTGGCCCTGAAACCACTTTTGGAATAACAAAGCAACTCTGAGATTTGTGGTCCTTGCTCATACCAAATCTGTTTCCCAGTAGTGGCCTTTGCCTTGTAGACATAGAATACCTAATGGTCAGGGTTGAACCCCACCTTCCTCTGTGTGATTCCTCAGGTCTGATCAGCCTTCACTCTCCATCCCTGAAAATAAGTATTGAGTATCAAAGCAGGCAGAATGGACCAGCATTGAAGGAAAAAGCTGGAATACCAGGTACAGTACTCCGTTGCTTAGAATAATTAAGTCCCTGGGCCATCCAAGAAATAAGAAACCCAAAGGAGTATAAAAATTCAAAACTAATGAAGTGAGGAGTCAATGGGTGGGTTTTCATGAAAGAATAAAACAATGGAGGGCATGTGTTCAGCAGTAAATTGTTTTATTCTAAGGTTTTCATGCAAGAAAGGAAATTCACACTCATGTCAAATATCAGGGAATCAAAGCAAGTTGAAAATAATGCTTTTTCTGTCTTTCAGAAGCTGCTATATCTTTTCAATATACTAAGAAGACTCCTATTTTCTTAAAACAAAATTCTTATGGTAATGTTCTTTCAAGATTTATCAGAATTGTTGATCCACTTTCAAAATGAATCAGACACTAAAGTTTTAGCTTAGACTCTGAGGGGCTCTGTGGTGAGCTGCGTGGGGACAAGCAAGACACGCATCCTGCTGGAGGATGCAGTTCAGTGATAGAGTGTTTGACCATCAAGCGTGTGTTAAACCATCATGCAACATGCATGCATGCTCAAACCCATGGTGTCAAAAAAAAAAAAAAGGAAAAGAAAAAAGATCTTCATGACTCCCCAAGCCCAAGATGACTTAAAAGCACTCCACCATTTGTGTTTTCATAATTGACTTCCATCTGAGCTTTATTTAAGGAAAAAATAATTAATCCATTTGAAAATAAAACAATACAAGCTTAGTAGAAAACTCGTCCTCTGGTACAATTATCCTTGAAACTAAAAGGCTTGCAACTGAAGAAATGGAGGCCATCAGATTAAGTGATTTCAATCAAGTTCTATGGCCTACTGAAAGAAGGGACTAGACTTAGATCTTTTTCTCTAACCCTGGCCTGAACGGACTTCCCAAATTCCTATGTGCCCATCACGGCACTTGCACTATAGCAGCTGGGCATCTGGACTCTGAAATAATTGCTTGATTATTTATACAGCCTTTCTAGGTTTAGGTTATCTTTCTTTTTTAAAAAAGTTTCTTGGGACAGTGTTTCTCTGTGTAACCACCGTAGCGGTCCTGGAACTTGCTTTGTAGACCAGGCTGGCCTTGAACTTACGGAAACCTGCCTGCCTCTGCCTCCCAAGAGCTGGGATTAAAGGAGTGCACCACCACACCCGGCTTCTAGGTTCTTATACCTCTGTGGTTAAAGCTCTTGATGTCTGAAACCATCTGCATTGTGATAAGGCATGGCATGTTACATGAAGTAACATGGATAATAGAGCCAAAGATATACTATCAAGAGTCTACCCCCTGTCCATGCCACAGTACTATTTGCGAAGAGAGAAAGGAAATCACTAGCTAAAAACATTGAATCGGTGACAATCTGGAATTCTTCAACAGAGCCAAAGCTGCCATGGGAACTGGATAGCTTATTTTTGGAGCTAATATAAACCTCTTTAAATATATATTTCAGTGTTTTTTAAATATCAGTTCAAAAATGCCTAGGTAATTAGATGCTAGTTTTTTTTATTTTTTTGAATGCCAGTGTAGTTTCTAAAAGAAATCTACTATGATTAATTTATTTACCTACTTTGGTATCTAAAGGGTTAATTACAGCTAGGAGCCTCTATTTTTAGCTGCTACTAGAGACAGGCTGACATTCTATCTAAAAATAGCCCTGTCTTTCGCACCATTTTTAACCCTGTGAAGAAAGACTCACGCCTATCCAGATTAAGGATAAGTTTAAATAGCTCATCCTCAGTCAAAACCATGGCAACCGGTACACAATACGCATCCATTATCTCAACCGGTAGTCCTTAAGATGCTTTAATCACAATACAGGAAATCTGCCTTGTTTGGATGTCACATGAGGGTAGATTAATAGTACAGGACACTCAACCACTGACTTTTATTTGGAAAAGAAAAGACATTTATGATGGTATAAATTTTACTGTTAAGGAGAGACAAAGCCATTTTTATTATTTACTCATTTATAAATGCAACTGCCTTACTTCATAAAAAGAACCGTGATCATGTTAGAGCCTTCAAAGGAGAGACAGAGAAAGTGAGAAGGATTAGGGATGGCCTTTCTCTAGCTATGACTACATCAACAGCCATTTGACTGTCCAGTTAAATAACACAAATAAAGCAGGATTCTGTGCAGTGGCAGGCGATACCTGAGTAACACTACTGAGTTAGGAAACTCGAAAACACTTTTATTTGTCTTTTATTTCGGACTGAAAATATGTGGGTTTCTATTATTATAAAATCAATATATACCCAGATAGATATACCAAACATTTTAGAGGCATACAAAAATAGGTTTTATTTTTAAATTACTCGAAATCATTCACAGGCAATTGACAAAACTGTGATATTGTCATTCTGGCGTCCCTCTCCCTCTGTACACAAAGCAATTGTATGCTGTGATCATGTTACATATATGATATAATGCATTACATTATTTACCCAGTCTGCTCTATTATATTCTCATGCATGAAAAGACCACATTTTATTTAACTAACCCTCTACTTGGTAATATTTAAGGTATTTCTAGAATTTTGCTATTGTGAACAATACTACAACGGACAGCATTTTACAGATATTGCACTATAGGTGAATATCTCCATAGGTTAAATTCCTAGATGTAGAAGAATACAAAGGAAAGTGGGGAAAAAGTGAAGCTTTGGCCCCCACCTCATCCAAATTGCACCCTACAAAGATTGCACCAATTTCTATCAAACAGCTAGACATGAGCATAAAGTTTCTTCACACCTGCACCAATGGTGATTATCTCCGGCTTTTTTTTATTCGTTTACATCAAATAGATACAATGTCACTATATTTTAGTTGCCTTTCCCCAACCAATTCCTAACTTCATGAAGGGGAAGGAGCATGATTAAGTCCAATGAGACTGCTTACCTAGATGACTTGGATAGGCACTTCTAAGCTGAGCATCCTACAGTTCTACAAAATCTTCTTAACCACCTTCTCATTAATCACAGACGACAAGGTCCCAGGGAGAGGGGCTACACTTGAGCGTGGATGTAAAGACAATCTTCTGAAATGACTCTTTTTATCCTCCTTTTACGGAGGAAAACTACGGGGCTCAGAGCCGTTTATGTGCAGAATCAGAACACTTTGCTTGACTAGGAGGCTGAAGTTTTTCACACCATACCACAGTATCTCCCGTTGGGACTCTTGCCTTCAGGAACATAGCCTACTCTGAGGCAGGGTTAGGGTTGGAGAAATGACCACCACCGTACAGAAAGTAAATCCAGTCGGGAACAGTGGTGTGTGCCCTTAATTTCAGTACTCAGAGGCAGAGGCGTGTGGATCTATGTGAGCTGGAGGCGAGTCTAGTCTACATGGTGAGTTCCAGGTTAGCCAGGGCTACATAGTAAGACCTTATCTCAAAAAAAAAAAAAAACTAATAAAAAGTAAAAATAAATAGTAATTTCAGTTGTATCTTCTGATTCCTATGGTCAGGTCCCCTTCTTCCTCAATCACCCCACCTTGACTACTATCTTATGACACCACCTATAATGGTTAATCTTGATCACCAACTTAATAGGGTTTAAAATCACCTAGAAGACACATGTCTGGGCATGTCTATAAGGACATTTCCAGAAATCTTTAACTGAAGGAGGAAGACCAGTTTTGAATGTGGGTGGTACAATCCCGTGGGCAAGGTACAGCACTGATTAAAAATTAATAAAGCAATAGAGCATCTTTCTTTCTCTGCCTCTGAGTGGGGAAGCTCTGTGGCCACTCATTCTCTAGCTGCCATGCCTTCCACACCATGATGGACTGGGTTCCTTTGAACTGTGAGCCCTAACGAAGCCTTCCTCCTGTAAGCTGCTTTTTCTCAGGTGACAGGTCAAAACAATGAGAAAACTAACTAATATGCTGCCTTAAACTTGGTAGATGCTCCATACTGCTCATGCTTTTGCCAATATGCCTGTCTCTGTGTGGCTAAAAAGGGGAGAGTTTTCTCATTGTGGACAAAGCAGTGTCTGTGTTTGGCACTATCTGATACTATCCACACAGCTAGCAAGCTCTGAGCCTCAGGATTTGACATATGCCAGAACTAATAACCCTGTGTCCTTCCAAGCCTACCAGGTTGGTGCTATAAATCCTAAGAATCATACTATGTTTCCTAGATATAAAAGAACACTGGGTTCCAAGGTACAATTGAGGCAAGAAGAATTTCTCAAGTTCTTCATTTACCCTTCTATAAATAAATTGTGGCATTTATTTATTTATTTGTGTGTGAGTGCATGTGCACATGTAGGTGTGTGTTCATGCATGTGTGCAAGCATGCAATGCCATAGCACAGGTATGGAAGTCAGAGGCCAATCGGTGGGAGTTGGTTCCCTTCTTCAACCACGTGGGTCCTGGAGATAAAACATGGGTCGTCAGATTTGGTCAAAATCACCTTTGCCTGCTGAGCCATCTCATCAGTTCTGATGAAATTATGACATGTTTCATCTTTGGCTTTTTCTCCCTAGACCTTTGATGTTTCTGAGTGTCTTTGGATTTCATGGAAATGATCATCATCATTATGTTCACTAATCACAACATACTGAGGCTGCTTTAACAAAATGCCATACACGCAGATAGTTTATTAATAGCAGAAATGTATTTCTCACAATTCTGAAGGCCAAGATGTCCAGCATCAGGGTGTTGGCAAAACAACGCAGTGAGGGTTCACTTCCTAGTTCACAGGCTGAGCCAGGCTGCTCACTTTTGCTGTATCTTCACATGGTGAGGGGACATCTCTGGGGCCTCTGTTACAGAGGACTCTGCCCTCACGACCTAATCATCTCTCAGTGGCTACACTCTTATGATCATCACACCAGGCCGTAGGGTTTAATGCATGAATTTTGAAAAAACAGAAATATTTAGACAATAGCGATGGGTAATTTATATTTTCAGTAGTTCAACGTTGCTTTGAGATGACATGGTTTGTATCCTAATTTGTTTAGCTACTGAGTTATTAGAACTAATACACAGAACCAAACAGTTCCTGAGTTATGGTTACATTCACTTGTGACCCAACAGGTCCAAATGTTGGTAGCTTGTGTGTGTCTGCAATGACCTAGGACTCTGGATCTACATTAGCGCTCTTAAAAGATATTGTTTAATGCATGCCTAATATTTTACATAGTATGCATTAGCTTTTTCCAAATTAGTTTTATAAATATGCAACACACTGAAATCCAATGGTCTCTGAAGGCAAAACAGAAAAAAATACTATTCCATTGTAAAATTCATGAAAATCTTACTTATCAGATAAAACCAGGCCACATTTCCACATCCTGCCTATGTAGTTCTGTTCTTTGATTAATCTGGGAAAAGGCTGATTTGAATATACCTGTGGGTTTTCCAGGCCCTAGACTATGACAAACCCTAGATTATGACTGACTTACTTATGAGGTTTCTTACTTTCTTTTTTAACTATTCAAAATATTTTTCATATATATATTTTGATCTTGTTTTCCCCTTCCGCCACTTTTCCTTTATTCTTCCCACCTCCCCACCCACCCAACTTTATGTTCTCTTTCTCTCTCCTCCTCTATCCCTATCTCTCATTCTCACATATTCTTTCCAAAACCACAAATGTGCCTTCCAGGCACAAGGGGACTGATGCACATATGACCTCACAGAGATGATGCAGCACACACGAGACCTGCACAAGGTCAAGCCAGATGGAGTCCCAACACTGACGGGGGCAGTACACAAGGGGTCCCACCCCTAACCAAGAATCCATTTGTAACTGATACCTGATGGCAAGGGGGAAATCTGTTTTCTCCAGAGGAATGTGTCACTGGGTGTATCAACCACACTCCAGAGTAGGCCTTATGTCCAGGAGTAGTGACCAACACAAAACTGACTCCATATTTGTTTGTCTGGTTTGTTTCGGTGGTTTGTTTTGTTTTGTTTTGTTTTTGTTTTTTTTAGGTTACTTCCTATATAAAGGAGAACTCCTCCTGAGTGGTGACAGGCCATCAACTCAGGCTCTTCTTTCTATTTTTCCATCTCTTTTCTTCTATTCCAAACAAAGGACTCAACAACAAAAAGTCTGACAAGATCCTACTGGGCTCATACTATCGAGCCTCGTAACGGCATGAAGTCATGAATGCTGAGTGTGTTCTGGCTTGGGTTGGCATAACGAGATCATTTCCAAGAAATAATCAGGATTTGTACACGTGGTATTAGAGATGCTTTCTGACAGCTGAGGTTTAGGGGCACAAGGGCAGCTTTCTTTTCTTCTGGGACCATTGTCCCCATGCATTTGTCACCAGCAATTTGGTCATGCAGAGGACAAAGCAGATGACACTACAGGGCTCTGGGGAAGAGGATGCTCTCTGAAGATGTGGAGTGAAAGGACCAGTCGTGGTTGTCAGGAATTCTGCTTTAAGTTATGACTGCAATGTTGATGAAAATGGCTCCCACAGGCCTATAGCACTATTAGGAAGTGTTGCCTTGTTGGAGAAAGTGTGTCGCTAAGGTTGGGCCTGGAGGTTTCAAATGCTCAAGCTAGGCCCAGCATCACTCTCTCTTCCTGCTGCCTGTGGATCCGATGTGGAACTCTCAGCTACCTCTCAAGCACCTGCTTAGAGCTTTGCTAGCAAGGGAGATGAGAGAAAGGCACTGAACTGTATTAATAACAAAGGAAAGTTTCTTCCTGCATGCAGTTAGGACCCAAAGAACTGCAAAGAGACTAGGATTCTCACAGGTGGGACTCAAAAGTTATTTGATGCCGTGACTGAGCGATTTCATATTAAATAACAAAACCTCAGATGAGAGGAAAAATGATCTGGGTTGTAAAAAAAAAAAAAAGCAGCCAGTGAATGCCTGTCTCCAACAGTAGCTTTCACAACAACTCATCTCGGGAATTTACACGGGACACGATGCTGTTAAAAGATGTCTTGCTGGGCGGTGGTGGCACACGCCTCTAATTCCAGCACTCGGGAGGCAGAGGCAAGAGGATATCTGTGAGTTTGAAGCCAGCCTGGTTTAGAGAGCAAGTTCCAGGACACAGAGAAACCCTATCTCAAAAGATAAATAAATAAATAAATAAATAAATAAATAAATAAACAAATAAACAAATAAATAAATAAATAAATAAATAAATGATGTCTTAGACCATGACAAACTACCTATATAGTAAATGATTTATCAGGACTCTTATTGCTAATGACAACAAAAATATATATATATATTGGCTCATATAACTGGCAGGTCTAAAGACGTAACTCACTTCAGCCAGAAGTATATTTGGGGAGGGGTAAAACAATGTCTTCAAGGCTGCCTCCCCTTCCACCTAATCCTCTTCCTCCTCCCCCTCTTCTTCCCTATGGGCAGCAAGATAGCTGCTAGCAGCCCAGAACTCATAGCTCTTAGTTATAAAGAAGAAAAAAAGTTCAGTGAGCAGTTCTAGCAACTATGTGCCAAGAAGGACGGGTATACTCTGGGGAAATGGGATGCTTACAGCTACAGTCCTGAATGCACCTCTCATTTGGTCCCTGTAACCAGCAGGCTGGGGGTGTTCTGCTAGGCTAAGAACACATGGTCCCTTCCTGTGATTATGAATGGGTAGGAGAAGAGAGGTGCTGGGAAGGAAAGAAGGTGGGGCCCATATCCTCTAAAGGATAAGAGATGGATTTCCTAGGGGTAGCAAAGGGAAAAGACGCTCCTCGGACAGATACAGCAGATATGGCAAACACCTTTCCTGTGCCCGATCAACTGTAAAAGAACCTCAAAAGCCACTTCATAATAAAAATTTAAATATGAAGAGTAAATGTGTTTTGCATGGCCCCTGTTGCCAGGGCAACAGACACTGAAGCTCTTGCTTCTCTGCCCATGGCACTTCCTCATGTACCACAGAGAGTACCCACACCTTACTACTAAGGACGTCCTCTGAACACCAATGTCCACTCCTCATCAACCTGTCCACTAGGACCTGGCAGAAGGCCAGGGAACTAGCTGACCAAGGCTCTAACACTCTGGTAATGAGGGTAGACAGTCCAGCTCCCTCACAGCCTGGCAAGGGAACCACATCGATATGCTCTTTACTGTTGCCTGAGGTCCCTGGAGGATGGAATTCTATCTGCCAACAGTGGGAACTTGTTCAAGAGCAACCCTCCCCCCCCTTCACCCGCTTTTATTTACTTTTCTGCTTTTTCTTCTTATCTGTCTCACATTTGTGTCCTCATGCAGGCTTAGTGAGATCACATTCTACATGAATTACTGTACTTGAATCCTCAACCAAGGTCAGCTTCGGGAGCAGCGAATCTGACAGTCAAGTACTGTGTAAACCACATGTGTGTGCTGCCTCTCGGGTCAGTCGCACGGCCGTATTGTGTTTTATGGATGAAGGAATCAGGTCTTTGATTAAGCTCACGCAGACAATAACAACAAAGCCAGCATCAAAGTAAGTTGATTCCCATCTATGCTTAGGGCTTCTCTCTGCCACTTACCATGTTACAGTATACCTCTGTAGGCATCCAGGTCCTGGTGATCCTGCTCAAAGCAGCTAAAAGCTCTGAGATGACCTAAAAGGATGGAAGTGGATAAGAGAGAATCCCATCGTGTTCTGAGGGAAACAAGTGAGCTAAAAAGCATGTGCCTTGCCCATGATTATTACTGAAATAATATGTGGCAATTTTTCAGTTTATGGGAGTCATTGATGTTATTTTTTCCCACCTTTCCTAAAAAAATAAATAAATAAAAGCAAAAGAAAAGGAGCTTTCATTTCAGAGACATATTTTTCCAGGGTAAAATAAATGTTTCTCATCTTAACGCCAGTGGCGGTCCTTCTTGGTTAAGGCAAAGCAATCATCTTGAGGGAGGGAGAGAAACTGGGCTCAACAGTGCCCTGTGTTATATCGGAGAATAATGCACGCTGTTCTTGAGAATAAAGAGTCTAGCTGTACAGGCTGGAGAGGTGACTCTCTGGTTAAGGGAACTTGCTGCTCCTGCAGAGGACCTGAGCTCAGTTCCCAGCACTCAAGTCAGTCAGAACACAGTTGCACTTAAGTCTAGCCCCAAGGAATTGGAAGCCTTCTTCTGGCCTCCCCCTAGCACCTGTATTCACACACCCAATACATACACACATGTGCAAGCACACACACAGACATACACAAATGCATAATTATAAATAAAAAAGTCTGCTTGTAAAACTGTGACTCTGGGCCAGACATGGTAATGTACACCTATAGCCCCAGGGTTTGTGAGTTTGAGGCCACCCTGGTCTACATAGTTCCAAGTCAGCCAATCCTACATAGTAAGAATAGTCTCCAAGGAAACACTGTAACTCTAAAATATTTTTTATCTCATTTATTGAGGACAGCTTTTGGACGGGTTTGTCCAAGATAAAACATTTAAGCAAATTCATCTCCATTTTGTGTGAACATAAGTGTTTATAAAAGTCACTTTTATGCTATTTGGGGTAGCTTGTGCTAAGGAAGTGAACATTACTAATCAAGACAGTGGGATCCTTTATATTGCTGCCCATTCCCTGACTTAGTAGAATGAGCACAAAATCAGGAGTCAGAGAGCAAGGTTTGTAGGCTAGTTATTCATCTTCTCCAGTATCCTCCTGGCTTAGTGTTCGCTGGCTTCTTTCTAGTCCCCCTGAAAACTTTCTTAAAGAAAAGACAAATTATGGCAGTTCTGTTCAGGCAGCGGCTAGCCAGCCGGGACCCCTGCTGATGGGAAGACACCCAGGGGCTTCTACGGGCAAGAGTGTCCCATTATGATGAACAAATGTGCAGTGAAGAAATGAGAGAAAGAAAAGTGGAATGATTCATGTGCTGTGAAGAGAGACAGAAAGGAAGAAATGAAGGCGGTGAGGAGTAGGTTGATGGGAGAGGTCTGCTTGCCACCCCAGGCCATGGTGGTGCCCAGGCCCAGGGTGCTGCCAAGAGCCATGTCTGAATTCCTGGTCCTACATTATCCAGGGTCTGAGTGGATGTCAATGGCTCCTGTTGTAACCAAAGGCCATGTGGTTGCCCAGGGTCTGATCAGCCACTTGGGACCATGTTGGTGCCCAAGGGCCATGCCGCAGCTGGGGCCACACAGATATGGATGGTACATATGACTACCTGGTACCACGATAACTCCTGGCCAGGGCTGCTGCTGGGGTCCATGTCTGGCTCCATTGACCTATGGATCCAGGGTCTGTGATGATGTCTGACTCTTGTTGCCATGAGGGTTGTGCTGAAGTCCAGTGATCTGGTCTGCCCCCTGGGGCTGTGTGGGTGTCCAGGGGCCATGCTGCTGCTGGGACTGTGTCAGTCTGGGTGGCCGTCACCACTCCCTGGGACCATGGTGACAACAGAACAGCGTAGCCACTCCCCAGTGATGGAGGAAGGTCATTGGTTAAAAATAAAGAAACTGCTTGGCCCTCATAGGTTAGAACATAGGTGGGTGGAGTAAACAGAACAGAATGCTGGGAGGAAGAGGAAGTGAGCTCAGATGCAGGGCAGCTCCTCTGAGAGACAGACGTCATGCTCTCCTCTCCAGAGCAGATGCGACGAAGCTCCGACCCAGGATGGACGTAAGTTAGAATCTTCCCGGTAAGCGCACCTTGCGGTGCTACACACATGAATAGAAATGGGCCAAGCAGTGTTTAAAAGAATACAGTTTGTGTGTTGTTATTTCGGGGCATAAGCTAGCTAGGTGACCAGGAGCTGGGGCGGCAGGAACACAGCCCGCAGCTCCCACTACACCCCAGGCCCACAGCCAGGCCTTGGGTTAGTCCATCCTAACATCAACCCCATCCAGGACCTGCTGGAGCTCATTGCAATGAACACTTGCTAGTAAAGCTTTTTGGACCAAAGGGTCTGCTGTACGACACACCAAAGGTACCAATATCACCAGGATGGATGAGGGAGTGTTGGAGAGACAGGAAAGAAGGGGAAACCAAGAGTTGATTTTGTTTTTTGGTTTTGGGGTTTTTGGGGGGGCGGGGGTTGTTGTGTTCTTATTTTTGTTTGTGTTTGATTTTTTTTAATTTTCTTTTGTGGGAGGGTGCTGCAGGGCTGAGAAGAGGATATGGGGGTACTGGGAGGTGAGCAGAACTGGGGTGCATAATATGAAACTCCCAAAGAATCAATAAAGAAGTTAAATTTTCAAAAAAAGAGAGAGAGAGAGAAAGTAAAAAAAGAAAAGAAAAAAACAAATTATGGACAGAGAGATGGCTTGGTGGTTAAAGCACTGACTACTCTTCCAGGGGATCCAGGTTTGGTTCCCAGCAATGGTGGTTCACAACCACCTATAGCCAATCCAGGAAACTTGAAACCCTTTTCTGACTTCCATGTGTACTAGGCATGCATATATATATATATATATATATATATATATATACATACAGCAAAAAAACTCATATACATAAATCTTAGAAAAGACAGTTTTATACTCTTGGATAATTTTGGTTTTGCTTTAAAACATAAAGACTAAGAACACAATTGTTTACAGAAAAGACTTCAGAGCAAGCAAAAGAAAAGAGGGTGAGTCAAAAGTATGAGACAGAATGATGTTGGAGGGGGTCAAGGGTCACATCCACCCACATTCTCTAAACTTGTCTGCTTAAGTTCTAAAGGAATTATTTCTAAACTAGTTATGGTGTTTGAATATGAAATGTCCTCCCATAGGCGCATGCGTTTGTTCAGGCAACTGGTCTCTTTATGGTAGTATTGTTTGGAGACAGTTATATAAGGTTTTGGACATGGACCTTGCTGGCAAACATAGAGCCAGAGGGCAGGCCTTATGGGTCACAGCTTGGTCCAGTTCAAGCCCTCTGTCTCTTCATGCAATAAGGCATGGACAAGTAACCTCATGCTCCTGTCGACACGGCCACAAACTGTCATGAACCTATGAACCTATGAACTGCACTGTGCCTTCCCCATCGTGATGGGCTGTATCCTCCAGGTGTCTCTTGGAAGATATTTGGTCCTAGTGATGAGAAATGTAAACTCCAAACCCCCTTTCTTAAGCGGAAGTATCTGGTTAGACGAACAACTTGGCTGTGCTTTTTGTTGTACTATATTTGGAGGGGTGATGATGCCATTTGTAAACGGAGTAAAAATAATTGGCTCCTTGGGTTAAGCATCCTACCGACATGTTGTGACAACTGATTGGCAGAGGAAGAATATAAAAAATGCTCTTAAGCTAGAAGGACAGGTTACCTAGTAACCAACGAGTGAGTTCTCTTCACAGAGACTTGCTCTCTTAATTGGATGAGAAGATTTGAAGAACCCAGCTGGGAAGAAACAAAGACAGAGGACTGTGGCAATTATCAGCAGACCCGATGTCTGAAATCTTGGCAGCCTCAGCCAAAAGGTCATAATACGAATCAATCTTTCATTGGTAGTAAGAAGCCAGTCAAGCTGCCTACTGAGACACAATTTTGTGTTCTTTTTAAACACAGGAAAAATAAAAATGAATTGTGGAAATGAGCATATTAGAAAGTATAGGGAGGGATGAAGAAAGGGCTCAGCAGTTAGATGCCATCAGCTGCTCTCCCAGAGGACCTGGGTTTGAATCTCAGCACCTACATGGTGGCTCGTGGCCATGTATAACTCCAATTCCAGGGGACCCAACATCATCCCCTTCTGGCCTCTGTAGATACAGAACATATGTTGCACAGACAGATACATAAAATTAAAATAACTCTTTTTTCAAAGTACAGTGAAAATACTATGGTTTAGTAATGTGTGGTGGCTCAGATCCATAATTCCAACATTCAGAAGGTAGAGGCTCAAAACATCATGAGCTAGAAGTCAATTTAGGGAAACCTTGTCTCAAAACAAACAAAAACCAAGGGCTGGGTATATCTTAGCAATAGAGTGCTTGCCTGTCTAGAAAACATAAGACCTAGATGCTAATGTTGAAAACCCAACACCACAAAGATATATAAAATCTTATTTGGTTTCACAGCTCGTGAAAACAATCAGGGCAAGATTCTGCTTGTGTTCAGGGATCAGTGTTCTATTGCTTAGGAAAATTCAGAGTGATCACTTGGGGTCAGTAGATATTATCACTCTGTCTGGTATACATGTATTCCCATTAGACACATATTACTTCACAGAGAATTATGGACATTCCTACTCTCTCTTGCTTTAAACAATAAAACTAAGAAAAATCAAATTATAGGTTGGCAAGGATGAAGATTGTTTTTATCCACTGAGGACATTTAGATAATAATATAATCTTTCCCTGCTCTTGAAAAAGAACTTCTTGTTCTGCCTTTTACTGTAACCAAAACTCCGCCCCAGAGACATTTCTTACAGTGTCTGCGCCTTACAATCCCTGGGTAAGATCTGTCGGTTGATATTGCTTGCACATGGCTCATTTTCCTCATGAGGATGAAATTTAAACCTTTCCTAAAGCCCCCTCTAGTGACAAGCAGAGAATTAATCCATTTCAGATCAATACCGACACACTTTAAAGTTTCATCTTCTCTTGGCTTTTAAATGAATCACATTGATTGAGAAACGGCTGCAAAAATGTAGCATGGTCTCTCAAGCCTTCATCCGTTCCCAAAAGGAAAAGAACTTTGTATGGAACTGAGAGCACACGAAGTTCTCACACGTCTTTGAATTCTATGTGTCTTTACTTGGTCCTATGGATAACTCAAAAATATCTCATAATTTTTCTTCTCTTCTGTCCTTTAAGAACTTTAAGATTGGCCGGGCGATGGTGGCGCACGCCTTTAATCCCAGCACTTGGGAGGCAGAGGCAGGCGGATCTCTGTGAGTTCGAGACCAGCTGGTCTACAAGAGCAAGTTCCAGGACAGGCTCCAAAACCACAGAAAAACCCTGTCTCGAAAAAACCAAAAAAAAAAAAAGAACTTTAAGATTAAGATCTGTTAGTGAGGGGTGGCTGGAGAGGTGGCTCAGTGGCCAAGAGCACTGGCTACTCTTCCAGAGGACCTGGGTTCAAGTCCCAGCACCCACATGACAGCTCACAACAACCTAAAACTCCAGTGCCTGGGGGGGGTCTGATGCTTTCATTCCTCCATGGGTACCAGGCAAGCACATGGTGCACAGACAGACAGGCAAAATACCCAAACACATGAGAAAACAATAAAATTAAACAACAAAAGTGTATATTCAAGGTCAAGAGAGATGGTTCAGCAGGCAAAGTCACTTGCTACCAAACCTGAGGCCCCACACAGGGGAAGGAGAACACTGCTTCTGTAACTCTGACACACATGCTATGATATGTGTGTGCTGACATGCATACACAGAATAAATAAATACAATGTAATTTAAAATGTAAAATTATTATAATATTTTATAATATCTTGATAAAAACAAAGGTAAAACCTTGACCTTTTCTCTCGTGTCTTTTTCTGAATTCATTGGATAATTTTCACTGATGCATCTAGGCATGTTCAAAGAGGCAAGCACCATTTATAGGAGGCTTCCTTCCTGTTAAAAATAAGGGATATCTACAAAATAGAAATTAAATGTACAATAATAAGGCATTTAAATGTAATAAAAATAAACTACATGTTTTATTAGGTTGGGTGGTACTGACTGACTGTTTACACATAATTTATTTTATGTATCTCACTATCCCAAAGGCTTAGACATAATTCAATAAGAGAGATCTAATTAAACCATTAGAAAAAAGAGAAGAGAATTGGCTCAGCATTTAGGAACATGTGCTGTTCTTGCAGAGGGCCTGAGTTCAATCCCAGCACCCACATGTTGGTTCGTAATTGCCTGTAATTCTAGTTCTAGGCGAGTCAAGTCCTGCTCTGGACTCTGAGGTACACACACAAATAAAAAATAAACGTAGAATATTGAAAGCTATATTCTCAGTAAAGAAAACTAAAAAGATAAAAAAGTAGCCTAAAATAATATCAAGTATAATACCAGTATCAAATTGAACACAACTAAAATATCAAAACTGAACACAAATCATAATTTTGAGCATCTTTTCAGTTCACACACACAAAATCAAACCATTGGCCTTCACCTGAAAATTCACTCAAGAGGATAATATATTTCTTTCAAAACCATAGATGCACCAATTTCTGAATGTAAATAATGAAAATGCAGTACTGGAATAATTTTTGAACATGAAGTTCTGCTGATACATTCAGTAAAAGATCTTCGCAATGATACTTCCTCCCCAAAGTCAATGCAACTGGTACTGATCCCCTAGGGTAAAGGAACACCTTGGAAGCTTACCCCTGCAATAAGTTCATACCAGCTGTATACTTGTGGCCAAGACTTGGATTGTCCCTGAGAAAAGGTATCTTCGCTTGTTCACATACAAAGAGTAAAAGCCAAGGACAAATTAAATTTCACCTGCTGCAATGTATTCACTGCAAAACTGTAAATCAATAGACCCTGTTGCACATTCATCCTTGAAAGAAATGGGACATCATAACTACTTTAAAGAAAAACAGCAAACTGAGGATGGCCCCACAGAGAGTGCGGACTACAGGGCTCTTTCCACTCTCCTGTCCTCCCCCAAACAAGAAGCCTCTTTCCTACTTCAAAGCAGAATATACTTTGTCTTCTATTGGAAATAGATGCTTCCCCATACAATATATTCCAATTACAGTTTCCCCTCCCCTTATTCCTCCAGGGTCCTCCCCACTTCCCTTCCACCCGGATTCATAACCTTTCTGTCTCTCATTAGAAAACAAACAGGCATCTAAGGAATAATAATAAAATACAACAGACAAATTAAAACAAATGAGAATAATATAAAACCACCAAACTAGAAAAGGAACCAAACAAAAACCACATATAGATGCCGAGACCCATGTGTTTGCACACACAGGAATCTCATAAAAAAAAAAAAACTGGAAACCATAATATATAGGGTAAGGACCCAAAGCAGAATACTTTTATACACAAGCCTGCTTTGATATGTGGAGACAGCATCTTTTTTTAGTGAACCAAATCGTTATGTTACCTTCCTCAGTTCGCTTTAGTTAAATATAGCAAATGCTTACTGGGAACCTACTGTGCACAGTATTATAAGGGGTGTGGATTTTAAAGCTGCTAATGGTGCAATAAATGCCTTAGGGATCTCAGCATTTTAACAATGAGTAGGAATAAAAGTTTCTGCTTTCTGCATAATATCCAATTGTGTCTTTTAAATGTCAGTATTTTATTTTTATCTGTGAGGATGTGTGTGTGTGTACGTGTGTGTGTGTGTATGTGTGGGTGTGCACACACCAGTGCAGGTGTCATTGGAAGCCAAACGTTTCCGATCCTCCAAAGCTAGAGTTACAGGTAGTTGTGAGCTATCTAATGTGGTTGCTGTGAACTGAATTTGGGTCCTCTGCAAGAGCAGAAGGTGGTCTTGACGGCTGAGCCACAGTTCCAGTCCCCCTTGTCCCCTTAGTCTGTATCATCCTGCATGTTGGAAATACAGAATCATCACATTTTAAGTCCAGTTTTTTCTCCTCCTTATGTCTTAGAGAATCACTGCTCTAGATGTTGTTATAACTGGGATTCTGGGTTTTTTCCCTTTATTGTTATAGGATTTCTGGTTTACTTCCCTTAAGTCTCACTCTCCTCGCTTGGCTCTTCTGAGACAGAAGTCTTAGAAAAGAAACCTGGTATCTGTATAGCACCACATTTTCTTGGTCAGCCACTATTCCTATCATAATACTTGCATCTACACAATTTCCACCATCCCTTTCATTTACAAAAACAGGGACCTGTGACTCGGCCAAGTTTAAAATTTAATTCATGAACAAACTTGTACGTTGTCCTAGCTTGATTTCTACCGCATGGTTAAGCACTGCGACCAAAGCCACTCGGGGATAAGTTTATTTCATCTTATAACTCACAGTTCATCATGAAGGAAAGTTAGGACTGGAACTCAAGGTTGGAACCATCAGGCTGGCCATGGAAGAACACTACTTACAGACTTGCTCCTCAAGGCTTGCTTGATTTGCTTCTCTCCACAACCCAGAACCACCTGCCCAGGGATAACACTGTCCAAAGTGGGCTGGGCTCTCACGCTCAATCATTAAGCGTGAAAATGCTCCCATACACTTGCTTACAGGGTAAACTGATGGAGGCACTGTCTCAATTAACCTCTTCCCGTTATCCCACCCTTTAAAGTCCATTCTCGCAAATAGTCTCCAGACTTCTGCTTGAATGAATTAGCAAACTCATCAAGTTCTTTAGTGGCATAGCATATCTCCTCATGAACCACACTTTCATTCTCACCTCTGGGGTCTGCTTAACCTAGCCCTCAAGTTACAGGTCTAGAGGCAATGACAGGTGGCTCGTGGGGGAAATCAGCACTGTTCTTTCTGACATCTCCTTTGGATAAAGTCATCACCTGCTCTGCAAAAGAGGCAGGATCAGTTTCCTCAGACAGAGACAGAAAGGGCAACAACAAAGGGGATGGGATTAGGGCGGGGATGTAGCCTCTGCTAAGGGTTGGAAGGATTCCTCAGACAGACTGAGCCCAGCAGAATCTGAGGAGTCAACATCCTGCACCTCTTTAGGGTCCTCTCCCACACCACCACCCCAAGTCACAGGGTCCCATCCTCTTCCAGTCAATGACTCACTTTAACTGTTAACACACTTTGAGTCTAGGAAATAATTTTCACATTGTAAGTCAGCTAATTCTATAACAGGGGCTGTGTTTGCTCTGAAACTCAAGCTCTAAGGCTACAAGATTCTCTATCAGGGCACACTTAGGAACCTTGAGATATTTTTTTTGGGTGTGTGCATCTGGAGCTGGTCAATTTTATCGCAGCTTCTTTTCTTTTCTCTTTTCTAATTTTGTCCAAAGACGCTAAATGGAATCAGCCAGAAGCATCATTTTCCTTATTTTTCCACAAGCTCAAAGATTTTTATACAAACTCTTTATAGCTTGCAGGAGGTGGTGGATTGAGAGCATCAAACGCACGTGTCTAAGTTCTTGGAATGGTTCACACCATGGACTATTAAGTGTCCTCCATGCTCCCGGAAGAGTCTTTAATAAGCTTAACATTTCATCCAGTTGGAGAGCTACCTCCAGTTACTACCCTGACCACTAGGGAAATTCATGCCTACATTTCTGTTCCTCCAGAAACACTCCTGGTACCAGTTTGTTTTAGTCAGGGTTGTCTAGAGGGACAGAACCAATGGTATGAGTGTGTGTGTGTGTGTGTGTGTGAGTGTGTGTGTGTCTGTGAACTTAAGTCAGCTTACATTAAAACAGCAAAATCAGCTGAGTGACACCTGAGAGGCTGAGAATGCAGTAGTTTCTCTATCCTCAGGTGCTTCAGTAGCCCAGTGACTCTCTCACTGGGGAAGCTGGCAATTCAGTTGATGCTCAGTTCCCAAGACTGGGTGCCTCAGCAGTACCCATATGGTGCCAAACCCTGAAAGACTCCGGGAGAGCTGCTGGTCCTTAGTTCCTGGTGGGAAACTGGTTCTGACGTGGAAGGTTCCACGTTATTCCAGCAACAGGGCACCATGAAGAAAAGCCAAGACAGCAAGACATGCTCTATCTCCCTTTTCTGCCATGACCTTAAAATCTAGACAGCTACAGAAGGGAGTACCCACATTCAGAGTGGGTCTTCCAAATCCTTTAAGGCAATCAGGACAATTTCCCTATTCCAGAGATTGTAACTTATGGCAAGTTGCCATTAAAATCAACCATAATATAAAAAAGCTCAAAATTCAGCAGATCTTACTTAGAATCCAGCAATTTTTTTTTCAGTGATAACAGAGGTTCTCAGACAGGATGCAATTTCCTCCCCAGGCAACCTTTGGTAATATCTAGCGAGATTTTTGATTGTCAGGAGTTTGGTTGCAATGAGTGGGTTGTTGTTTGCTTTCTAGTGGGTAGAGTCCAGGACACAGAGTCCAGGAACTATATAACAACAAAGACTTACACATCCTGCCCAAAAGCTCAAGAACGGGTTGCTGAGAAACCCAGCGCGGCGGGATGCTTCTGCACGCCCTCCACCCCATTCTGATGTTATTTCCAAGGATTCACACTGAACTACTGCAAAAACAAGTTGTAGAGAGCCGCGAACAGATTGACCTTTTTCTCACAGCCCTCTTCCATTCAAAACGAAACGGGATTTGTAGCTTTGAGATAAAGGGAGAGTGAGGACAGCAGGTAAGGGACACAGAACGCAGAAAGGAAAGTCAAAGTAACGATTACAAACTAAGATACAGGTTGCTGGAGATGACTCCCTGGTCAAGAGCGCCTGTTCCGAAACTCTGAGGTCCTGATTCGAATCCCAGCCACCTATGTAAAAAGTGGGATGGTGACAGACACAGATGTGACGCTCCTCCCTGACAGCAGTTCACTCTGTGTGGCTGGCAGAGCAACGGATTGGCACCAGCGCCCCTTTCCCAGCCCGCTGCCTTCCGGCTGAAACCTGGAGAGCCTCTGGGAGCGGGCGGGGCGGGGCTTGGGAGCACGCGGCCCCTTGGTGTGACGTCATAATCGGCCGCCTCAGAGCCGGCCCTTAGCAACCGACTTGGCGACGGTCTCTGTGGCTGCTGCGGGCCCCCGCAGGCTAGTCTTTCCAAATCTCTACTGCGGGGGCCAGGCCGGGTTAAGAACCGAGGGGACGCGGAGCGTCCCCCGCGAAGGCTGCAGGAGTACTAAGCATGGATGGCAGCCGGAGAGGTAAGGGGCTCCGCGGGTTCAGGCCGCACCCTGGCCTTTCCGGTGGCCTGCCAGCTCCTTCTCCAGTGTCGCGGGGTGATGACTGGAGCTGGACAGGCCGGGGGTCCTGGGGGAGGCCCCGCTTGACCGTCTCATTGATCTGCTTTATGGCCTTGCCTTGCATCCATCCCTTGATTTCGGGGTCCTGCAACCTGTGCCACCTCGGTATCATCTAGACAGAAGACCAACCATGGCCTTTAAAGTCCGACCTGAGCCCCAGATCAGGCCGGCCTCTTTCCCAGAAACGACCCCCAGTTTCCTCATCTCGAACGTAGGGGGGAAATACCCACGCCACGGAGTTCCTGGGGATTAAGTGCAGATAATATGTAGCAAGCTCCTGGCTCATTCTAAGTACTTGGAGGTGCATGAAGTCTCCCAGTCCCCAAGAACTGACTCACCCAGAGCTGGTTATATAGTTCGATCCTCCAAGGTGGTGAGCTGGGATACCTCACTTGTAATAATCTTACAGTGTGCCTGGTTGGTGGACTGCATGTTTACTAGCCCAAGACTACCCATAATCTCAGTGTGCACCTATTTACCTTGACTTACTCCGAAACAAGTGGAGTGTATGAAGTAGTTGGTGATCCCTATCCATAAATCTTTACAAATCAGCCCAATCAAAGTTGGAGCTCCACGGTCTAAGCAAGTATTCTTTCATAGGACTTAAGAATCGATCTGCTGATGGTATCTTGAATTAAGTCTCGCTTTCAACTTTATTTTAAAATAGTAGGTCAAACTAAGTTTAGTGTAGAAAGTCGGTTGACAGGATATTCAGATGCCACACTAACCTAAGTTCTAGAAGAAGCAAACCAAAATGCTCTAATGGTCTTCAGATATGGTTACAAAATAAACTAAACCTTTGCTATGTTCGACTCATAACCAAACACCTGTCTAGTATACGCACACAAATCTTGTATATAGGTGTTATTTATGTTTTGAAATAGAAGAAACGATTGTAAATAATCTCTCAGTGTCACAGTAGGTGACAGAGCAAGCTTTGAACCCAGACTAAGAATGTAAAACCTCTGAGTTAATTCTTTTACTTGCGTGGTATAGGTGGGGGCATTTGTACATTAATAGACTTAGTAAGTTTGGGGTATTTATTTTTAAGTGGCCAATGTAAAAGGGTTTATACTTTATACCTTACCCAAGTGGCTTCACTGTTAGCCCATAATATATAGTAATATCATTGTTTCTAGCTTTGAACTTGTAAAATAAATGTTATATTCTTTTTATTTCTTTTTTTATTAAATCCTTCTCATTTTAATTGTTTGGATAGGAATGTGGTATACATTTTTTCCCCACTCCCCTCCACCTTCCACCCTTCCCCCTGCCTTCTACGCTGCCACTTTACTCTGGAGATCTTGTCTTCTTTCCTCTTCCTAGGCAGATCCATGTATGTCTCTCTTAGGGTCCTCTTTGTTACCTAGGTTCTTTGGGGTTGTGGCCTGTAGGCTGTTTGTCTTTTGTTTGATGTCTGTTATCTACTTATGACTGAGTACATATCATATTTGTCTTTCGGGGTCTGGGTTACCTCACTATAAATGTTATATTTGAATACCTGGGCTAGTTTTCATATACTATAAATAAGTAACTATAATTGTTATTAATCACATATTATTTTTAAGTAACCATTAATTTAGCTGAAGCTTAAATGCCTAATTTTAATTAAAAGTAAATGTCTTAAATTTCGTTAGTTCCTTTAGGCATTTCAGAACGTAAAATATTAAAGATACCTGAGGGAAAGTTCCTCACTTGCTTTCAGTAATCACATTTTTTTGTAGGTTCAGCCTTCAGAGTGGTGATGTAGCAAAATGTCACCAGCTTAAAAACAATAGGTCTTGTTTCTCGTCTTTGATATCGGTAATGAGATCTTCTTCTGCCAGCTGCTTTACTTTCCCGAGCCTTAGTTGTTTGTAAAATGGGGAACTCGACTTGATATACTGTAAGGCTTTGTTACCAACATCTAATGGGAGGAAGGAGGGGAGAAAATTAAGAATATTGGTCCACCATCCTTTGTATTATCAGTGACCTATGCTGGAAAAACAAGAGGAGACAGGTAACCTGTTAGGACAGCTAGCTGAAAAGGGACTAGGAAAGATTTCTTAATCTGTTGCTCCCATGGAGATACTTTTATAAATGACCTATTCCTAAACTTCCAGCAATTTGGGGAAAATACTAAAACATCTCCCCCCCACCCCCAGTGAGTTTTCTTCCACTTATTAGTAAAATCAAATTATATAGGAAGCCAAGCTGAAGAATTTGACTGTCCTGAAAGACCATCAATCTTATGCACCAATTTTTAGTATTAGTTCAGAGAATGTTCTTTTTCTGGCCATTTGATTTGAGACTACTTTTGGATCATTCTGGGTCCAATCAGGATATAGAAATTGTGTCTGGGGTGATTTAAATGAGGAGTATAAAGAATTGTTAAACAGTTATAAAAGTAGTTATAGAAATAAAAAAGTTATGTATACTATTATATATGTGTTTTATATATTGAAAGCAGTAGATATAGTTACTACAGTATTACCTGTATATTTGCATTGGGCAAAACAAAAGTCATGTAAAGAAACAGAAAAATACACCCCTTTCAAAGGCGCAGCTCCTGAGAAACGAGCCATCTGTTCCTCCCTTCAGCTCTGTGAGTTTTAACATGACATTTATCTGTTAGGAATGTTAGGAACCAATGAGTACACATCTTGATGTAAATACATGAGCAAGAAATGACCCTGGTTTGATCCTTTGCACCACCACACCAGAAAAATCTGCCTGGGGGATACAGGATTTGTGTTCTGCACACTACTTACATTAACACTAAAACTCTGTTTTGTTTTGTTTTGTTTTGTTTTGTTTTGTTTTGTTTTGTTTTAAAGATTTTTCTGTTTTGTTTTGTTTTTCAGAGAGGGTTTCTCTATGTAACAGCTCTGGCTGTCCTGGAACTTTCTTTATAGACCAGGCTGGCCTTGAACTCACAGATCCACCTGCCTCTGCCTCCTGAGTGCTGAGATTAAAGGTGTGTGCCACCACTGCCCTGCTGAGGTGAACATACAATCACATTTTGGAGAAAAATTATTTTATGATGAGCTCTATGTAATTTTCTAGTTTCATGCAGTCTCAAAGACTAGACACTATTTTTACATTACTGGAATTCTCTTTAAATATAGCATTTAGTTGGGTACATTTGTGTGTATGTAATTCTGACTACCTGGAAGGCAGAAGCAGGATCAGGAATTCAAGACTAGCTTGGGTAGTATAAGAAGACCTAATCTCAAAGAAAAACTGATACATATAACCCAAAATATGTATTACCTCTAAACAAAACATTTAATGGTTCAGTAGTGAACACAATAAAATCAGTATTTGTCACATGACATAACTGATATATTATCACTTGACCTAGTAAAACTGAAGGCTCAGAGTAAACTGTTCTTAAAAGAACTTAGTTTTAAAACAGTTCAGGGGTAGAGCACTTGCCCAGCTTGCAGCCCCATACAGAAAATGCTCCACATGTGTGCATGTGTGTAGGTCTGAAGCTAAGGGCAGGCGTCTTTCCTCAGGGTTTCTCTACCCTTATTTCCTAAGTCAGGGTCTCCCTCTGCTTTACTTTTATTTCTGTTGCTGTGATAAAATATGGGAGCCACAGCAGGAGGAGCTTGAAGCACTAGTAACAGCCAGTCAAGAGCAGAGAGGAGCAAGGGCATGTGTGTTTACTGCTCAGCGCAGTTTCTCTTAGTTCACTGCCTGGCCCCTGAAATGGGACTGACTTCATTCAGGTCGGTCTTTTGACTGCAGTTAGCACAATTAAGGAAATTCCTTTGTGGCTGGAAAGATGGCTCAGCAGTTCAGAGCACTGTTCTTGCGAGGACTCAAGAGTGATTCTCAGCATCTCCTTACAGACTCGAAACCCCCTTGAACTCCAGCTTGGGATCTGATGCTTCTGACTTCCAAAGACACTAGTGTTGCAAGTGTACACATACACACACACTTCTTTAAAAATAATATTCCTCACAGGCAGGGCCAGGCTAATGTGATCTAGGCATTCCTTTGAGACGTTTCACATGTAAATCTAGATTGTGTCAAGCTGACAACTAAAACCATCAGTTAATGAACTTTTGAATTCATTGATTCATCTAGTGTGGTTTGTCACTGCCAAGGAGCTTGCTATCTATGCCCACCCCTGGCCACTCCAAGGCTGGAGTTACAAGCACGTGCTGCCATGCATGGCTTTTTATATGGATTCCAAAGTCAAGTCTTTGGTACTTCTGTGATGGCCACAATCTCCCCAGCCCTGTTTTATTTTCCCAAAAATGAAAAGGTTGAGTCTCTGCTCATAGGATTTTTGCTTTTGATATATTACTGCTGGTAGTAACATGGCTTGTGGTTTGGTTTTATTTTGTTTTGAGACATGGTCTTATTATATATCAGATCCCTGGCTGGATCTGAACCCTGTGTAGACCCAGCTGTCCTGAAACTCACAGAGGTCTGCCTGCCTCTGCCTCCCAACTGCTGGGTTTAAAGGTGTGCACCACCATGCCTAGCCGAATAAAAGTTTTCACAACTTTGTTTAAAAATGAAATGTGTTATTTTTAAAATATTCTATATTGTTCTTTGTGAACGTTGTGTTTCACGTGTCCTAATTCGTGGTTTTTATTGTTGTTGAAAGTCAGAGCAACCTCTGTCCTCCCCAGATACAGTCCACCATGCCTATTTACAGGACACTTGAGCACCAAGAGCAATGGTAAGTGAGCTACTTAAAACTGGCTGCATTGAAAGACTCACCGTTTTCTGTGCTGGGAAATCACATGACCCGATGAAACAGTTCTCCTAATGAACACTTGTACCTCACATTAGTAATTAGAATCAAATACTGTAGGTATTCTTAAGACACATTTAGGGGGTCCTAATTTCAAACTCTTACTGTGCCCTGCTTGAATATGGACTTAGCTGCCTCCTGCTTCCCGCCCTGCTACAGCCAGGGGCTGCTTTTGCCAGCACCAGGTCTGGTTTAAGCCGTGCCTGCCTTGGAAATGATGGTTATCAAGAACAAAGACAACCCTAAAGAAAAGCTGTGTAGAGAAAACTTGGATAGAGTCTCAGCTAACATTTATGGGTTGCTGAGTCTCTATGGCCAGTGAATCATTTATGTTTTAAGGTTTTCAGAGTAAAATTGTAGTGTTAACTCTAAAATAATTTTTGTTATTATAACTTCTGAAAGCCTATTGTCCTTATTTCCATGAAAAATCCTTCATACTGTCCTCTCTAAATATCAAGAAATGAAATTTTCAGTTACTTCATTGTATTTCTTTGTACCACTGTGTATATATAGAAACAGATATGAAAACTGATTTGGAAAAAAAAAACAAATAAAAAGCCTTTGAAGCAATGTCTGATGGCACAAACTTGGAATACCAGTATCTGGAAGGCTGAGGCAGGGGAATACCAAGTTTATGGCTTGCCTGGGCTACAGAGTAAGGTCAGGGCCATTCTGGGAACTTAATGAGACCCTTTCTCAAAATAAAAAGTAAAAAGAGTGCTGGGAATGTCGCTCAGGCTAGAGTGTTTGCATAGTATGTGCAAGACCCTAGATTAATCTTCAGGAAAACACACGCACACTCTGAAACCAGACTTAAACATAAACAGAAGAGCAGAGTGGAGAGTGCAGTGTGTTTGCACTTGCAGAGCCGGTCAGCACCGCACCCTTTGTGAGGAATGTGACAGTTCTGTGCCTCAGTTTCCACTTCTATCAAATGGTGGTAATAATGGCTTCAAAGGTTTTTCCTGCCAGAGGGAGTGGAACAGTGCAGGCAAGTGCCCCTCCAGGCATGTCTACCACAGTAACATGCTTATGCTATGCAGGTTCCCTAAAAGGAGTGATTGGAAATACTAAAGGATAGATCTAGGAGGGGAATCTAAGTTTCAGTGTAGGAAAGCCCCTTGTTTTTCAAGCCCTATTCTATTTCATGGTTGAATTTTTTAAAGCATAAGCTCGTATGACTTCTCAAAATCTTGTCAGGGGCTAGAGAGACAACTCGCTGGACAAATAGCTAAAGCTCGTGCTGTGCAAATTTGAGAGTTGGATCCCAAAAGTCCATATAAATGCATGGTGGGAGTGACAGCCCGCCTGCCTGGGGAGACGGAGATGGGATGCCCAGAGCAGCTGTCTAGTGGATGAGCCTTGTCGGCCAGTCTGGCTTCAAATGAAAGATCCTACTTCCATAAATGAGATGAGAGTGATCAACACAAACACACACACACACCCTTGTATACCTATGTGCACCCATATTTGGAAATGCACATATATCATACACATATACCTGCAAAAAAAGTGTTGATGTTTAAAAGTATGTCTGCATAGGACTTTATACTTGTATTGGTGTTCGCTGCTTCTAAGAGTTCCTTTAAACAATCTGGGTGGAGGAGGAAAAGTTGAACAGCATAGACTTTCTGTGCCTGTGCTTAAAGCATTCTGTGGATCTTGATCCCAGCTATAAAGACAGAGATTCGCCTCTCAGAGCAGAATTTTTGTAGATAGTGTTGGGATTTGGGGTTTGTTTGATTTCCCAAGCTCAGTCATCTGTTCATAGGCAAGCAAGTGACTAAAGACTTTTAGTTATAAAACATATTAAATAGATAGTAACCAGTTCTATTAATAGTAGATGAAAATTACCAATCTATTAATAGATTATAGTCTAGATTATTTTAATTGATTATATTCTAGAATTTCTTTTCCAAATTCTCAAGCCTATAAAGCGTAATTCTTGAGGAAGTTTGAACCCAAGTGATGAGTTGCTAATCAGTGTTAGCAGGGCAAGACGAGAGCTGGGTACTGCAGCCTGCACGTGTGCTCTCAGCCTCCTCCCGTGAATTCCAGAACGCGACTAAGGATGACTTCAGGAACTGTGTATTTTGTGATGTTGTATTAAAGTTTAAATATGTAATGATTAAATATGTTTTAATTTTTAGCTTTTTGCACTGACTCCTCTTCTCTCAGACTAACCACTCTCCAGCTGGTCAAGAATCACATGGCTGTTCACTATAATAAAATCCTTTCAGCCAAAGGTAAAATGTGCAAATTTGAATTTTCTGTGCTAATTTAAACCCCAGCTTCACTTCTCATTATGACAGACCTGTGGCCAAAGTACATTATCTCTAAGAGGATTTGTTTCTTAAAGTGAGATGCCGACTACTGAGTATGTTGATGGCACATTGTATGTTAGTATTTACAACCACATAATGCCTAGACAGCTCATTTAGTGTATTCTTCTAATATTATTTTGTTGTTAGATATTGATAAGTTTTCTATTTCTGTTTAAAATTTTATGAGTGTGTATTGGGGCATGTTTGGGTATGTGTGTGAACAAGCATGTATTCAGATACATATGTGTGTATATGTGCATATGCATATAGAAGCCAGAGGTCCACCTTAGGTGTCATTTGTTGAGAGCCGTCCACTCTATTTTAGAGAGCGTCTCTCACTGAGTCCTTGGATTTGTCATGACAAGGCTAGACTAGCTAGCCAGCAAGCCCCAGAGATCTTCCATCTCCCCAGGGCTGGGAGTACAACAGTGTGCTGCCATGCCTATTTTTTCTGTGGATGCTGGAGTCCTCGTGTCCGGAGGTCCTTGTGCTTTCATAACTAACACATTAGTGACTGTGCTGTCTTCCTAGGCCCTCTCTCTTTTTACATTTTTTTTTCTTTTTTTTTTTTAATATTTATTTATTTATTATGTATACAATATTCTGTCTGTGTGTATGCCTGAAGGCCAGAAGAGGGCGCCAGACCTCTTTACAGATGGTTGTGAGCCACCATGTGGTTGCTGGGAATTGAACTCAGGACCTTTGGAAGAGCAGGCAATGCTCTTAACCACTGAGCCATCTCTCCAGCCCCTCTTTTTACATTTTAAAAAAGCATGGTCTCAATATAAATCCCAGGCTGGCCTTACCTCAGTGCTGTGCTTTGGGCTCCCATGATAGCATATATTATGCCACCATGCCCAGCTAGATACTGCATGTGTCATGCCACCGTGCCCAGCTAGATACTTGTCTTTAATATAATTTTATAACCTGCTTTTCACTTGGGAAGTTATACAAAGATGATTCTGGCTGCTATTTTTCCTTCTGTCATTGATTTTATTAGGACATAACTTACGTAGACTAAAACACAGTAGTTATAAGTATGCAGGGCAATCCTTTGAAAGTTCTCTCTCTATAAGCACTACCATGTTCACAGTAAACTAGAGGCCATTTACTGTGCATGTGTGTCAGTCTTCCTGCCACTTGCTTTTGTTCAGTTCATGAGCAAAGACTGCTGTGCTTATTTCAAATTGATGCTTAAAGAAAAAATAAAAGGATGGTATTTGTAGCATTTGAAAATAGGATGATACTTGAATTTACTGTTCATAACACAGTCGTGTTCATTCCTTTTATACTGGCTACGGCAGCCTTTGTACTGAAATAAAGTCAGCTAGTTGTGACCAGCTGTGTCACTTGGCAAAGCAGAAACATTTATTCTCTGCCCTACAATAACGGTGTGCTAATCCTGCTATGGGACTTTCCCACCATCTCAAACAGTTCCCCTCCTATCTCTACAATCAGTCACTTCCCCTCAGATCCCTGAAGATAATATCTACTCGCTTTTCCTGTAGTCTTGCCTATTCTAGAATTTTATGTTAATGAATAATACGTATTTATACTTTTGGTCTGGCTTTTTGCAGTGTGCACAATGCTTTGAGGCATCTGTGTTATGTTTATCAATATTTCTTTCTTAGTTTTGGGATGGGGTTTGTGGGGTGTGTGTGTGTGTGTGTGTGTGTGTGTGTGTGTGTGTGTAGAGGCCAGAGGATGTCCTCAGATGTCCTTCCTTCTTTTTGAGACAGTCTTTCCCTGGCTTGAAGCCCACCCCTCAAGGTAGGCTCGCTGGCCATAAGCCCTGAGGGTCTGCTTGTTTCCCCAGCACTGAGGTTCTTAGTGTGCTCCACCATGCCTGACTTTTGTACATGTTTTAGGGTAGAACGCAGGTTCTATGCTTTATAACAAGTAGTTTACTGACTGAGCAATCTCTCTACCTCTTAATTGTATTTATTTTTCTTTATAAATTCTATTCTAACTGGCGTTCCAAGCCTTTAATCCCAACATTCAGCAGGGAGATCTCTGAGTTCTAGACCAACCTGGTCTATGTAGTGAGTTCTAGGACAATCAGGGCTATACAGAGAGACTCACCTCAAAATAACCAAAAAAAATTTTTTAAAGTATTCCATTTAATGAATCTGGTGTAATTGATTGATTCATTCATAACATGGTGAATATTTGGGTTGTTTTGACTCAGTTTGAGCTTTAGGAAATGAAGTCATCGTAAGAGTTCACATACAGTTGTGAACATAGGTTCGTTTCACATGAGTAAATTTATTTTGCTTGAATAGATCTGTATGTTTATGTGTACATTTAGCTTGTAAGCAAATCCCTTCCAGAGTGACTGCAGGTCTGTGTTGCCGTGATGCTGCGTGCTTTTGCCAGTGTAGAGTAGCATCTCTTCTTTGTGAATATCTACAAGTTTAACTATAAACTTCACTTTAATTTCACTAATTTTTTTTTGCTAACTTAACCTAATGTTTATTTACTTTTTTGTGACATGGGATCTCAACTGTGTAGCTTTATGAGCTAGAGTTTAAAATGTTTAGGTTATGTTTTAAATAATTGAGGAAAATAGCATATCATAGCATTAAAATCGTGTAAAGTTCAACTTCCAGATATTTTAAAATTTGTGTTGCTAGCAATGTGTTTAAGAAGTCATTCTCTAATCTTAGGGTTTCTAAATTTGTTTTATCCTACATGTGTTCTACTTTTAGCTCTTCCATTTAAGTTTGTGGTCCATTTTGAGTTTTCATATAGTATGACAAAAAGGGTATTGGTTTTTGCTTACTCGTATATAAAATTTCTGGTATCAATTACTGAAGAGATTATCTGATCCCTGCTGAATTGTCTTGGCATCATTTAACCAGATGCATAAATAAGTCTTGAGATTTAAATCTCCTTATCTACTTGTCTACCTTCCTGTCCACACCAACCTGCTTTGTGTTCTCTAGCCTTGCATTAAGTTTTGAAGTCGGTAGTGTAATGTACCATTTTGTTCTTTTCCTTCCAGTTTGCTTTAAGATTCCATTCAAGTAGGTAGATATGTATGGTGAAGACATGGCATTAGGCCATCCATGTTCTGTTCATTCTCTTTTCGGTCATATATTTTTTTCTATGGTTTATCTTGTGATGTTTTCATCTTCACTAGTATCTTCTTCTGCGTTATCTAATGAGCTATTAATACCACATAGTATTTTTTAGCTGTTCTTATTTTTAATCTCTAGAAATACAATAAAAAAGCAAAGAACTTCAAGTCTGCAGAGATTTTTGTGATTTATACATTTGATGTTTCTCATTATTTATAAATATCAAAAACATTATTAAATTTCTTTCTCTTTAGCTGCAGTGGACTGCTCAATTCCATTAAGTGTGAATGCCAGCATCAAATGTAAGTAACTTTTGAACATAATACCACTTTAGAAAGATGATGATTTACTGTATTTCTAAGTGTTCACTTCAGTGACATTAAATACATGTGTGTTTAGGAGAGTCAACATTATCACCCACCCACCCTCAGTCATGTGTGATCCCCTGGGAACCACGTGTCCACATGTGGTGTGGGCATACAGATATTCTGAGTATATACCCAGAAGTGAAGTCCATGAACACCTAGTAATTCTTTTTGTGCATTGTTAGAAACTTGCATGGGGTTTTCGCTAACATCTGCACGATTTGACATTCTACCAGTCACATGCAAGGCCTTTAGTTTCTTCAGATATAACACTTGGGAGTCTTGAGGTAGTTGGGATGGTTGGTTTATTTTTGTTTGATTAGGGATTTTAAAATGCTAATGTTCACCAGGCAGTGGTGGCACACGCCCTTTAATCCCAGAACTCAGGAGACAGAGGCAGGTGGATCTCTGTGAGTTCGAGGCCACCCTAGTCTACAAGAGCTAGTTCCAGGCCAGGTTCCAAAGCTATAGAGAAACCCTATCTCGAGAACCAACCCCCCCCCCCAAATGCTCATGTTCTCTTTGTTTTCAAGAATAATTTATTTAAAAATCTAATAATAGATGAAAAAACAGTTGCAAAAAATATAGGAAACAGCAAAATGATAAGTCTCAACCTCTAAATATATTTTAAGTGTAAATAGATTAAACTTCCCACTCCAAAGGTATACAGTGACTGACTCAATCTTAAAAGAAATAGAAAAAAGTAATATACTGTTTATAGGAGTCTTGGTTTAGATATAAGGACACACACTGAATGAAAAATAAGAAGAAATGATAATACATAGGAATGATAGCAGAAAGAAATCAGCAGTATACCATTATGCTGGCCAAAATAGACTTTGAGTCAGAAACTCTCTCTAGAGAAAAAGATAGTCATTAAAGGGTACAATAGGAAGGTCTAGATATATATGCCCAGTATTGGAGCTTCGGGAATATAAAAAGTGAATAGTGACAAAAACCTAAATCCTGAAATTGATAGCAATACAGTGATAATAGATTCCATACTCCACTTTCAGTAATGGCAAGAACATCCAAACATAATCAGTAAAGAAACAGCTGACGTAGATAACACAATTAATGAAATGAATGTAATAAACACGCCAAGCTTTCCTCCCATTTGCTGCACATTTTCTCTAATAACACATGGAACATCCATGGGCTTTATCACATCGAGTCACAAATTAATTTTAATATATTTCAAAAAATAAAAATTATTCCAAGTATTTTTAACCATAATTTAATTAAAATAAAAATTAAAACCAATGTGAAAACAAATTTGGGAACTAAGTAACTTTGAGTCCTAGAGGAAATCAATGTGGTGGTACACACCTGTCACCTGGGAGGCAACACAGGAGGATTAGACGCTCAGGGCCAGCCTGGGCTTCATAGTAAGACAGTCTGCAAATGAAAACAAAACTAAAGCACCAAACCTTAAAAAACAGCTTGACTTAAGTGAAAACAAAAACACAACAGTCAATGCTAAGGTGCAAATGCTACCCTGTAGAAGAAAGAGAATCTCAAAAAACTTGCGTGTAAATCTCAGGAACGTGAAACATAATTGAGGCTGTAGCTCGCTCACCGTACAGCACTTGCTTCACATGCTTGAGACCTCATGTCAGCACAGTGCAAAACAGGAAAAAGAAAACAAAGTAGAAAGGAAGAGCAGCCCCCAGTTAGTAGAGAGAAAGAAATAATAAAGATTACAGAAGAGATACAGAAAAACAAGAACACTTTAAAAAGCAGAAATTGGTTCCCTGAAAACAACAAAGCTGATAGACTCTTGGGCAAACTGAAGACTGAAAATCAGAAATGAAAGAAGAGCCATTCCAATAGAGGCCTCAGAAATAAAAGGGATCCTAGACTATTGTGAGCAGTTACACACCAACAAATTGGATCACCTAGAATAAACGGATTCTGGATAAAATCTGAGAAATGCATAGCCTAGAAAAACAGAACCAAGAGTGGAAACCTGAATAAACCATAGGCAATTGAATCAGCAAGTTCAGTAGCACTTTAAAAAAAAAAAAAAATTTCTACAACAACCAAATGGTCGTGCAAAGATGGTTGAACGTACCATGAATCAGCGTGTTGGACCACATTAACAAAGAAAAGGGAAGAACCACATGATGCAGAAGAAACATTTGGAAAATTCATTCATTCATATTTTTTAAAAACTCTCTTAGGATTTTATTGCTGTGATAAACATGACCAAAAGCAGCTTGGGGTCCCTACAGCTGAGGGAAGTCAGGATAGGAACTCTAGGCAGGAACCTGGAGGTAGGAACTAAAACAGTCTATAAACGAATGCCGCTGATAGCCTTTCCAACTTGCTTTCTTATACAACTCAAGATCGCAGACGTAAGGTTGACACCATATACAGTAAGTTGGGCCCTACTACATTTAAAGAAAATGTCCAATATGCTTACTTACACAGGTAAGGCACACAGATAGGCACACCCCTATGTTCTGTAGCATTATTCCTAATAGCCAAGATCCAGAGACAATCTAAATGACCCTGGCAGATAAGTGAATAATGCATGTGTTAGATAACTTCAAAACAGATTGGAAAGAAAAGCATCCTCTTGAAAAGTCAAATAGCATTAAAAACCATTCTTGTGTGTAGTTATTTCAGTGGTGGTTTGGTTTAGATAGACCTGTGTTCACTTATTAGCACTGATGCCATTAAATTATACTTGGGAATAAGGGAAGCTTGCTCTTATTTTCATGTAAGCTTCTTGACTAGTGAGATACATTGATGTCACTGTAAGAAGTAAACCTAGGACAGGAGTCACGTGGCTCAGAGGGAGAGACTGCTTGCTGCCCATCTTCAGCACCCATGAAAAAGCACACCAAAAGCCGGGCGGTGGTGGCGCACGCCTTTAATCCCAGCACTCGGGAGGCAGAGGCAGGCGGATCTCTGTGAGTTCGAGACCAGCCTGGTCTACAGAGCTAGTTCCAGGACAGGCTCCAAAGCCACAGGGAAACCCTGTCTCAAAAAAACCAAAAAAAAAAAAAAAAAAAAAAAAAAAAAAAAAAAAAAAAAAAAAAAGAAAGAAAGAAAGAAAAAGCACACCAAAGTATGAAACTACCTCTCTGCTAGTGTTTGCTAATGAAGAGCAGTTCCAAGGAACTGAAGTCAGTTGCCAGACTACAGATGTTTCTAAAATGTTAGCATGACTTTGTTGTTTTGCTTGTTCTTGAGATAAGTTGTTGCTCTCAAGCTGGTCTTGAACTCCTGGCTCAAGTGATTTTCCTTCCTTTACTGTTTGTTTCAAATTTCTGTAACTTACATATTAGTTAGAATCTCTTTATACAGAAAATCACATAGATTGTTGATATGGGAAGTCCTTCTGTCTATGTGTTGCTTTTACTGGTTAATGAATAAATCTGTTTTGGCCAGTGGCTTAGCAGAATAGGGCAAGACGAGAGTTCCAGGCAGATAGAGGAGAGAGTAGGCGGAGTCAGGGAGAAGCCATGGAGCTGCTGCCAGAGACAGACGTGCTAAAACATTGCTGGTAAACCATGAGCCTTGTGGTAAAGTATAAAATAATAGAAATGGGTTAATTAAGGTATAATAGAAATGGGTTAATTAAGGTATGGGCTAACTAAAAAGATGCTTAAGCTATTGGCCAAACAGTATTGCAAATAATATAGTTTATGCATGATTATTTCATGGTCTGGGCAGCCAGGAATGAACAAGCGGCCTTCTGCCAACAGATTGGCATACCAGTGTGGGACTGACTAAATCCACATATAACCTGAGAAAGTTTGGAAAGAATTCTAGACACACACGCACACACACAGTTTAGCCAAATTTTTTTCAGCTGGTAGCATGCTGCAGCTCCCTTAAAAGAGGTATTTTTGATTCAGCGGTAGCAGAAAAAAACAAAAACAAACAAAAAAGAAAAAAATGCTATTTGAAATAGCAGCTTCCTGGGCCGTGCTGCCTGCACAAACTCTGGTTCTTTCAGGAGACTGAGCATTTAAATGGGATTTGTGAGCACCATATTACAAACTGCTTAATGGTGAGACATAGACCTGCTGCATACTTGAAACTGGGGCAGTGTACACAGCTTGCAGAGACAGTGAACATGTGTCCACCATTTCAACTGGGTGGAGCCAAAAGGCAAAGCAGCCTTGGTCCTAGTCATGCCACCTCTTAGCTTTTTAAGAAGTGCTTATCCAAAAATTATCAAATGGAAACAAGAAAGCATATTTAACAAATGGTGCTGGCATAACTGGATATCAACATGTAGAAGAATGAAAATAGATCCATATCTATCACCATGTAAAAAACTCAAGTCCAAATGGATCAAAGACCTCAACATAAAGCCAGCCACACTTAACCTCATAGAAGAGAAAGTGGGAAGTACACTTGAACGCATTGGCACAGGGAACCACTTCCTAAATATAATTCCAGAGCACAGACACTGAGAGAAACAATTAATATATGGGACCTCCTGAAGCTGAAAAGCTTCTGTAAAACAAAGGACACTGTCAACAAGACAAAACGACAGCCTACAGAATGGGAAAAGATCTCCACCAACCCCACATCAGACAGAGGTCTGATCTCAAAAATATACAAAGAACTCAAGAAATTGGTGATCAAAAGAACAAATAATCCAATAAAAAAAAAATGGAGTACAGACCTAAACAGAGAATTCTCAACAGAAGAATCTAAAATGACTGAAAGACACTTAAGGAAATGCTCAATATCCTTAGTCACCAGAGAAATGCAAATTAAATCAACTCTGAGATTCCATCTTACACCTGTAAGAATGGCCAAGATCAAAAACACTGATGACAACTTATGCTGGAGAGGATGTGGGGTAAAGGGAACACTCCTGCATTGCTGGTGGGAATGCAATCTGGTACAGCCCCTTTGGATATCAGTGTGGCGATTTCTCAGAAAATTAGGAAACTACCTACTTCAAGACCCTGAAATACCACTTTTGTGTATATATCCAAAGGATGCTCAACCATGCCACAAGGACATGTGCTCAACTATGTTCATAACAGCATTGTTTGTCATAGACAGAACCTGGAAACAACCTAAATGCCCCTCAATTGAAGAATGGATAAGGAATATGTGGTACATTTACACAGTGAAGTACTGCACAGCAGAAAAAAATAATGACATCTTGAAATTTGCAGGCAAATGGATGGATCTAGAAAACATCATTTTGAGTGAGGTAGCCCTGTCCTAGAAAGACAATTATCATATATACTCACTCATAAGTATTTCTTAAACATAAAGCAAAGAAAACTAGCCAACAGTTCACAATCCCAGAGAACCTAGACCCTAAGAGAGACATACATGAATCTAATCTACATGGGAAGTAGAAAAAGACAAGATCTGAGTAAATTTGGAGCATGTGAAACTTGGGAGAGGCAGGGAAGGGAGCAAGGAAAAATGTAGAGCTCAATAAAAATCAATAAAAAATAAATCAAAGAAGAAGCATTTTAAGAAGCGCTCCTGTACAGAAAAGGATTACAAATACACTTTAGGACAGATTTAGACATAAAAGACCTCTAAACAAGACACAGTGTGTTTAAAAAATGTACATATGCTTGGGAGAGAGAAGTAAAAGAAGAAGGAGACAGACAGTCATAGGTTAAAAGATTAAAGATAATAAAATATTAAACTTGTAGAAAAAATAATAGGGTAAGAAAAATAAGCCACATAAAGATGGAATATACACAGAGAGTCTGGATTTTGTATATTATTGTGTTTTCTTTGAATATTTTGACTGTGAAGGAGCTAAGGACAGAGAGACATTTCATTGTATGGGCTGCTAAGCTAAACCAACCTATATATTTTAAAGGTATCATGACTTCAGAATTGGGTCTAAGGATATGTTATTGTGGAAAAGAGGTTCTATTTTTGTTTCCACAGAGGATGAGGACCTGTGGAATTCTTCCAGACTAATGTAGTTTGATGAATCAAAACAACCTGAAAGGTCTTCATGAATGCCCCCAAAATTACTTCGCCCAATAAACACCAGGAAGTAGTTTGGAGAGAACTTCTGCCAAATTCTCAAATATTGTTTATAAATGTCTATTTACATCTAAAGGGGTATATGATATAGAGGTTAATACTTTGCATTGGTATGGATCTTGGCTTATTGATATAGATTTGGGTCAATTTTATTGTATGTATGTTCCGCTCTTGATTAAGGTATTGTGTTTGTGCAGCTCATTTGGAAATGTAATGTAAAAGAAATAAAGGTTAATAGATAGTCATCTATAATACTCAAGCTTGTAGGTTTTCTAGATATATATACAGATATATTTCAGTTAGATAAATATTCTTCAAACCTTTCAAAGACTACAGAATATGTCATTTAAAATGTTTTAAGAACTTAGGATTTTTCATGATTGGTGCTCCTGGCAGTACCAATCTACTTCAAGAGGATAATGTACATCAAAGAGACTTCTTATGGAGTTTGTTAGCCATTTGGGCAAGCCTGGACTGCTTGATTAGCTGGACAAGCAGGACCCATAGAGAAATGACTGCTGAACTTGACTAAAGGTGAGACTGTCCTTCGGGGTTCCTGCTTCATGAAAGAGTCTGCTAGACATTCTGCAGGACACAGAAGAAAGTGATTGACAAACCACCAATATAGGTGGAACTGTCTTTGAAATTTCTTGCTTCATGGAAAAGTCTGCTAGATACTATGGGCCTGTGGGCTGAAGATGGATGCTCCAACATTACAGAAGAACTTGGGTGACTGTCCAGGCAACGAGATGTCTCTAACAATTCTAGAGTTTTGGAAGTATCTTACAATGCACTTTCTGTTTACTTAGGTAATATTATATCCTTTTTGAGTCTTTGATAAAGGTGGAAAATAGTTATAGTTTTCCTTAGTTATGATAAAAAATAAAGTAGATATAAATATTGTAACTGTAATTCTTGCTTGATACCTGTTTTGTTATATGTTAAATTTTACTATGTTAAAGTTCAAACCTTCCTTTTTATTTAAACAGAAAAGGGGAAATGATATGGGAAGTCCTTCTGTCTATGTGTTGCTTTTATTGGTTAATGAATAAATCTGTTTCGGCCAGTGGCTTAGCAGACTAGGGCAAGGCAGGAGTTCCAGGCAGACAGAGGAGGAGGAGGAGGAACCAGGGAGAAGCTATGGAGCCACCAGAGGAGAAAGAACCTTGCTAGTAGGCCACAAGCCTTGTGGTAAAATATAAAATAATGGAAATGGGTTGATTCTAAATGTAAGAGCTAGCTAGCAATACAGTTAAGAGATTGGACAAGCAGTGATTTAAATAACATAGTTTCTGTGTGATTATTTTGGGAGTCTGAGTGGCCGGGAAATAAACAAGCGGCCTCATACAACAGATTTTAGTCACTTATAGTAGTGTAAACATGTTTAGCAATAAAGATGTACCAGCTGTGCATGGTGCTGTTGGCCTCATATCCCACGCTGGAGTGAGAATCTTCCAGGCGAGAACTTCTAGAACAGCCGGCCTATGTGATGAGAGGTGTCCAAAGAAAAAAGGCAGTGAAAGGGAGAAATCTTTGACTTTATTAATGTAACAAGACCAAAAAGTTAGTTTTTGTGTTTTGTTGCCAATTTCAAAGTTTTCCTTCCTTCCTTAGATGCAGATCAACAACGAAGAGAGAAACTGAAGAAAGAATTAGCACGATGTGAAAAGGAGCTTAAATTAAGTAAACCCACAATGCAGATCAGTTCTAAGATGAATTCCAAGTTCCTTTTTAACTCTCTACAGAAGGTAAGGTGATTCTTCTGCTCTCTTAAGCTTAAGCAGATATTTCTAAGGCACGTTGGTGCTGCAGCCTGGCTGGGGACCGTTTTCAGTAGCTTTGGGTCAACAGACTGTGAGCATCAAGCACGAAGTGACTCTACTGCGTGGTTTTCAGGCCATCTCCTCACTGCTGCCTGCCAGGGGGAAGCAGCCATGAGCAATTTTGGAAATAAATTTCTAGCTGTATTCCACACAAGCTCCACCAGCTAGAAAGAATGATGTCTCAGACTTGGCCTGCAGGCTGTAGTTGGCTGACCTGGACTATGGTTTTATTTTTTTGACTCTTCTAACATTTATTTGAAAAAGTCGTCTTTTGTTCTTAGTTTGATGAGAGGTGTTTGCAGTTTCCAGAGTCTCTCCCATGAATAGATCATTTTTTTTAATTAAAAACATTTTTGATATAATGTTTTGATCTCAATGGGCAATTTTATCCAGTGTTCTTTTTGCATTTCTTGGCAATGATGATGTGATTTTCTGTTTCATCTGTTAATGAAGTAAATGACTTGTGTCCTTAATATAAACACATCCGAGCTGTGATACATTCAAGTTTCCTTCCTTCTTCCTTTCTTTTTTTTTTTTTGTTCTGTTTGTTTGTTATTTGGTTTTTTGTTCATCTTGTTTTGAGACTGGGTCTCTGTGTGCAGCCCTTGTCCTGGAACTTGTTCTGTAGACCAGTCTAGCCTCAAACTTAGAGATCCACCTGCCTCTGCTTCCTGACTGCTGTGATTAAAACATTAAGGTGTTCTATATTGCTGGATTCAGAGGTAAACGTTTGTTTAGGATTTTGACATCTGAACACTGTTGTTACTGGTGTACATTTTTCTCTCTGTCTGGTTATGCTGGCTTCAGTGAAGAAACAGAGCATGGTTTCCTCTTTTTCTATATTCTAGTTTATAGAAGTTGGAAGTTATTATTTTTTATTTAAAAGTTTTTCATACATTTTGATCATATTCTTTCCCCCTCCCCTACCCACCCAATTTCATGTTTTTTTTTCCCTCTGTCTCTCAAAAACAAAAAAGAACAAGATGAAAATCAAAGCAAACAAACAAAAAAGACAAAAGGTGCACAAAAACGAGTTCATTTTGTATTGACCAACTACTAGGCTTGGGCTTGCCCTGGAGCATAGTTGATTCACCCAGTGCCACTCCTGAAAACAGACTTTCCTTTTCCTAGCAGCTGTCAATCTCAAATACCTTCTTAGTTAAAGTGGGACTTTCCCCTTCTCCGCGCTGGGATTTTGTCTGGTTTGAACCTGTGCAGGTCTTGTGTGTGCTGTCACAGTTTCTGTGAGTTCGTATGTATACCAACCCTGTTGTGTCTAGAAACTACCTACAGACAGTACCGTCTTTCCACCTCCTTTCCCCATAGTTCCTGAGCCTTGAGGGGAGGTGTCTGATGAATACAGTCCATTTAGGGCCGGGTGCTCTCACTCCCTGCACATTGTCTCTCCGGGTTAATTACTGTCTCTTACAAGACAACCTTCTCTGCTGAGGGGTGGGTAATCGATACACTGATCTGCAAATTTCATAATTTCATTTTTCTGAACAGCTGTTTTTATTTCCATGGAATTCAATACTAACATGATCACTTTTGCAAACTTTCGTACTGTAGTGAGCCCACATGTCTTTATCAACCAGTGTGGTGTTATCCGCTCATTCCGGTGGTTGGTCTTTCATCTCTAACCCCAGCCATTGCCTCCGGATCACAGTAGTTTGCTGTGATTGTCAGATTCTGTATTTTTTACCCATAACTTTAAACCACAGTCATGATATAGCCAGGCATAGTAGTGCATGCCTCTAATTCCAGTTAGTAGCACACTAGAGGATGGGTAAGATACACTTAAGGCTACACTAGGCAACATAGTGAGACCTTTTCTCAAAAAATACACTGTTATTATGCTTAAAAATTAATAATTGTTTAATATCACCAAATACCATGCTATGATTTCATACACTGCCTTATTTTTGAGTTTATTGGAATTGAATTGGTATCTAGTTAACTTGAATTGATATTTTTTAATCTATAGTTTTCTTTCTCCCATGCCTTTTATCACTGTGTAATTTATATGTGGGGGAAATCTGAGTTAGTAATAAAGTTTGGCTTAAATTTTGCAGAGTTCTAAATGATGTAAAAGTTCTGCTGCAAACTTGTGTGGGGTACAAGGCTTCCGAAGGCCTGCAGTCTCTACTGAGTGCCAGGATTCAAGACAGGCAAGTTATGCACTTGCAGAGTAGCCATTGAGAGTAGCCCATGCTCTCGAGTATGAGTTCCAGCCCTGCCATCCATGGTATGGTTCAAAAAATAAAAGGAAAGGTAGATGGGAAGGAGACAAAGAGATGAGAGGAGAGGGAAGGCAGGCAAGCCTACTTGGCAGGACAGCTTCCCCGTTGCTTACCAAGCACCAGATACTGTCCTTTAACCCTTGGTCTTTTCAGTACAAACGCAGACACGGTTTACCAGCAGTCAGTAAGGAGGACTCAGGTATTGGAGCCTTTCGGGAAGCTCTGGACTGTTTTCCTGATTGAGAACTATGGAGGAACTGAAAGCAGTTTTTAGTTAGACAGTGACGTCATACCCTTTAGAAGGACTACACTGGTTGCAGTGACCAGCAGACCAGTTACAGGATGGCTGCAGTAATCTGGGAGAAAGATTAAGAGCTGACCCCGAGCATTATAAAGAACACCAGAAATACGGGTACAGGCAGCTTATTGTTTAGAAAGGAGAATCGCTAGGTCTTGGTATCTGACTTGATGATATGAAGAGAAAGGCGGAAGTGAGGTTCCCTGGTTTGTGATAGTAATAGGGTAAGGAGCAGGTTTCTTCTGGGGTGACATTGAAAAGAGGCATGAGTTTACTTCTTTGGCATGTTCAATTCGCAGTGCTTAGGAACATTGAATATATTCAGGAGACAGGTGGATAGAAGCATCTCTTTCGGGAGAAAGACCTGGGAGTCGTGGGGTGGGGGGCAGCAGGTAGGGTTGAGAGTGTGAGTCTCCTACGCTGTTCTAAAGACACAGGCCAGATCTGCTCTGTGAACCACCTATTAATCTCTCCATCTGTGATGCACTCTCAGGTAGATTGCTTTTTTTTCAATATTTATTTCATTGTATATGTATGTATGAGTGCCTGCATATGTTATACTTCCTGCCACATGCATGCCATGTGCCCTCACAGGCCAAAAGAAGACGTCAGATTCCCTAGAACTTGAGTTACAGATTGTTTTGAACTGCCATGTGGGCCCTAGGAGTCAAGCACTGGGCCCCTGCAAGAATAACAAGTGTTCTAATCTCTGGGCCATCTGTTCAGTTTAGTAATTCTTTAATATCTCTAACATTTTATATACAAAGTAATAATTTTGAGATGAGTTTGTTGAAATTTTTAAATTATATATTTTAATATACTTTATGAATCACTTATAATAAAGTAAAATAAAACATACATTTTAATATGTCTATTCATTTTCCCTTTAGTATCTGTAATTCTATATCTTGCTTGCCTCCATGACAGTTCATTTATGCTTTTATTCCCTTTTTTATAATTCCATTTGGAAGTAATAGTAATCTTTAGTTTGCCTACATTTTTAATAATCTTTAATAATTAATACTTTAAATACAGCCAAGTTATCTTAAATGAGTTTGTGTAGTATATTTTAATAATTATAAAATATTTTCACTGAAAAGATAGTTACAGTTAATGATGCTGACTTTGCCTCTTGGTATCGTAGCAGTTTCTGCAGACACATGAGTCGTATTCAGAACCCTGGATCCTCGCTGCCTGGGCTTTCCCACTCATTTCCTTCTCTCACCCTGGATCATGTGACGCCAATTTTCAGGACCCTTCCAAGTGCGTCCCTTCTAGCTGCTGCAGTTTAGATCTTAGAACACCACTTCTTCTGCCCCATCCCTGAAAAGGACTCGGTGGTTCTGTGCTTGGAAATTGGGTAGATGTTCTTGACATGAACTTTGCATAAATCCAAATCACACAAATAGTTTATAGCAAATCACCTCACACATAGTGGCATCAGAGCAGGTGGACAGAACACACCAGACTGCTTGTTCTAGAACTTCCAATGGACTGTTTTTCTAGTTGGGGTGGTTTACCAAAGTGTTACCCATATTCAATGCAAATATCTATTCAGGCTTTGCAATATTTAGAACTAAAGGAAACAACTATATAATCTTGTTAAAGCGGATCAGTCGTACATTTAATTTCATACTACAGTCTGTTGATTTCCAAGGGGAGAGTGGAATACAAGGTAGTGTTTGAGATAGGAAAATAGACTTAAGTTTCATGCCTTCGATTAACTCAAAAGCAATTTGCCAGCACATATCAGAAAAGAGTATTTCTTTTTCCTTATTTTTTTCCAGTGTTGGACATTAAACATAGGATCTTGTATATGCTAGGCAAATTTCTTTTTTGTCTGTTTGTTTACATTTACTAATTATGTGCTTGTGTGTGTCTGCGTGTGTGTGTGCATGTGAGAAAGAGAGATAGAGAACTGGTGGGAATTGGTTCCTTCCTTTCACCATGTGAGATCCAGGGATCACACTCAGGTTTTAGGCTTGGCAGCAATCACCTTTATCTACTTAGCCATATCATTGACCCCCAGCTCTGTGCTTCTATCCTTAAAGGTTCTTTTTGGTTCATTTTAGTGAACATCACACTGATACAGCTCATCAGGCAATCCAATGCTTTATGCATTTCTCCCTACTCTAAGCTAGCTTATACCATCCTCTGGATATAAACAATTCTTATGGTTATTAATTAATAGCCTTGTAAGATTCAGAAATATCTTTTCAAAGAGCTGAGCCTTTTGTACGTCAGCTGTAATATGAACCCAGTTTGGGGGCGTTTTTTTAAAGCTAGTGTACTTTTGAGTAGTAACCTAAGGACTCACAATTTAATGCAGAATACTCACTTTATTTTGTGTTTTATTTTGGGAAAGAAAGGTTGGAAAGCTAATTGTGTGTCTGGATGTGTTTCCTTATTTAGATATATCTGTTTGTAAGTTAGCTGACCCGTACATTATCAAGAAAGGAATTCAAATCAGTTTAAGATTCCTTGTGCTATAAACAAGATTTAAATTAGTTTTTCAGGTGAACTTTTAAAACATAGTATATGGCATAGCAAAGAGCAGAAGCACTGAGTCAGCTTGAGTATGTGATTCTGACCCTCCTTTTCTTCTAGAAAGTAAAGGCAGGGCAGGAATGTAGTTCAGTGGTAGGACACTTGCTTAGCAGCTCAAGGCCCTGAGTCCAGGCCCATCATGGGTTGGGGAGAGGTAATGGTCGTACTTTCTCACAGAGTTGGAGGCAGTGTGCATGTATAAGTTAATCCGAGACTCTCCAGTTCCATGAATTTGATGTAAATGCTTACTGTCAAATCAATGTTCTTAGCCCTCAGGGGAACCACAATGTCAGGGTGTGTTAATAGAAGAAGTGACAAGGTATCCATCATTTTCGAAGACATTGGTCCCTTCTTCAGATGAACTGCATCTACGTCATCCTGAACTGAATAAATTCCTCATGAATGGCACCCAGAGGCATCCCAGCACCTCCCCCCTCAGCCTGGCTTACACAGGATCTGCACCCAGGAGCCCGTGCTGCAGCCACTGCTGCGACAGGAGGCCTAGGAGTGCCTTCCCAGGTGCGCACCGCTTCCAGCTAGTCATCTCCAAGTCCCCCAGTGGAGACCTTTTGGAAAAGCACTCTGACTTCTTCTCTGACAAGCAGTTGCCGTTCACCCCACGCACTTTAAAAACAGAAGCGAAGTCCTTCCTGTCACAGTACCGCTACTACACACCTGCCAGAAGAAGGAAGGCTTTTCCAGATGGGCGGGCGGAAGCTGAAACCCAGACTGAACTAAGCAGGTTTGTATGGTGTGCCCACAGCTGAGAGCAAGGCCAGCGAGTCAGGGAAGTGAGCAATAAGCAGTAGTTCTTGCTTTGTTGTACACTTTATCTGCAACCTTGAGATCCAGCAGTGCCTTTCATGGGAATGAATGGTACAACTGTCCAGGGCATCTTAGGAAGCAGCACAGTAATGGCAGAAAAAGTAGCCGTTAGATTTGTTAAGCTCCTATGAATGAGTGCTGCCTAAGTTGTTGTAAGCACAGCTCTCGAACTTCTGTGTGTTTCTAAATGTTGTTTCAGAGAAGTCTTAAGACACATTATCAGACAGCACTGATGTAAATAAATATTCATGTTTACGGTGGCAAACCAGTGAGGCCCAGGAGGGAAAATAAACATTTATCCGGTTCCCTGTGTTTCTCCTGGCACATGTCCACACCCTGGGTAGTAACAGCTGCAGGCGTGACTTAGACAGTTGAGGGGACATCTGGAAATTAGAATTTGCCTTGATTTTGATTTCTGTAGTGGATGGTTCATGATATTCAGTATCTTTGCCAAGTGATTATAATTTATTCTATACTAAACTTTAGTTATTCAAACATTGCAAGACTAGTTTTATGAGTGGAGAAGAGGGGCAATGATGGCGAATGGATTTAATTTACAAAAGGAATTGAACCTGTAACAGAAATCATCAACCAGAGGAGAGATGAAGAAGTCATTGCTGGATTTGACAACCCAGATACTAAATTGACATGAGACTGAGGCGGCATGGCTTCTGTGCAAGGGTGACACACACACTGGGGTGCATTCCATGTCTTCATGAGTACCGGAAAGGGACATCTAGGGAGGAAGGGGTAGGGCAGGGTGGGGGGGAGAGTAAAGAGAATGAACTATGGATTTGTCTGAAATTGTTGAGAACAAGTTTAATCAGTAAAGAAGGAAAGAAATGAAGAGATTGTTTCCTATCTTTTTAAATGTAAAGGATAGTCTCATTTCTCTTAGCCCATTGTATATTTAACTGAAATCTATTTTTCAAGCAAGGAAAAGGAAGTACATGTGAATCAAATCATGTCTATTTCCAGATCTATATTTAAAAATTACACATTTTTGTAAGAGTAAATAGGTGAATTTCTTTGAGTTATACCATACCTTTTTTTTTCCTTTTTTCTTTTCTTTTTTTTTTTTTTTTTTTTTAGACAGGGTTTCTCTGTAGCTTTGGAGACTGTCCTGGAACTCGCTCTTGTAGACCAAACTGGCTTCAAACTCACAAAGATCCGCCTGCCTCTGCCTCCTGAGTTCTGGGACTAAAGGTGTGCACCACCACCGTCCGGATCTATACCTTTTTCTTAATAGTTAAGCTTGTCACTGTATATATAAAGGAGTAACAATCATTTCTTTGTAAATGTTACAGCTTTAATTCTGAGTTTGGGACAGCCGAGACAAAGAACTCAGAGGACTCAGAAGTGAACATAAAGCAGGTAATAACCATGAGGTCTTTGTGTTGGTGCCTTCTGAGTTCCAGGTGATTAGATGTAGACAGCTGTTTGGATGATCAAGAGGGAAACAGAATGTAGTCAGTATGCGAAGGTTTGCCTGTTTGCAGTTGTCGTGTGTGCTCTCTGGATGGTCAGATGGATCCTACCAATTCTAGGGAGTCATTTGTTATTAGCACCTACGTGGTTCACTGGCTGGCTGGCTAAACAGGTGGGTGAGTAAATATATCAATGACATTTTCAAAAGTTCAGATTCTGAGAGCCAGGTATGGCGGCATTTGCCTATAATTCCAACACTTGGTAAAGGCAGGAGGATTATGAATAGGAGGCCATCTTGGACTATACAGCCTATTCAAGTGTGGCCTAAGCTGTCTAGTAAGACTGTGTCTCAAAACAACGAAGGACTGAACTATAGCTTGGTGCTAGAGAAATTGCTTAGCATTTGCAAGGCTGTGTTCAGTACCACAGCACCCACCCCACAGTGGCACACACAGAAAAGTAGACAAGGTACTAAAGGTGCTGCCAAAGCTACCTATATAGCAGTTTGCATTGGCAGTGCCTATATTACAAATCATTCATCATAAGGGAATCAGTAGATACCATTCTCTTACAATTGACTTTACTTTTATGAACTTTATTACATTGTTTGTATCTTAATGTTTAGCAGCAATTTAATATATCTTAGCTTAAATATGATTTCTCAGGCAAAGTCTTTTAATTTGAGTCATTTCAACCATGGATTATGTCCTAACTTAAATGCATTAATTCTAAATATGGCTTGCATGTTTAAATGCCAAACACAGGGCTGGAGAGATGGCTCAGAGGTTAAGAGCACTGACTCCTCTTCCAGAGGTCCTGAGTTCAATTCCCAGCAACCACATGGTGGCTCACAACCATCTGTAATGAGATCTGGTGCCCTCTTCTGGCCTGCAGGCATGGAGGCTGAACACTGTGTACATAATAAATAAATAAACCTTTAAAAAAAATTAAATGCCAAACACAGACTCAGGGATACAAAATTAAATATAATCACATTCAACTTCTTTTTTTCTTTCTGAAAATGGGTAGGAACTTATGTTTTTACATCTCAGCCATTGATAGTTTTTTGACAGGGGGACCGCTTAGAGTTCATGGAGAAAATAGCCTCTGAAAGCTAAGTGTCTTCCTAAAAGATTAACTGCAGGGTCCTTGGGAGAAGGCACAGCAGGCATAGTTCTAGCCTGGGAAAGGCTTGATAAACAATACCTATTTTCACCTTGAATTTTAGTGAAAAGAGTTAGGCCTGTAGATAACTAAGCTAACGCAGGGCAGGTGAGATTGCTCCCCAGATAAAAGTGCTTATCACAGAAGAGTGACACCCCGAGTTCCCTGAAGTTCACTGCGGAAAGAGAAAACTGACTCCCAAACATTGTCTTCTGACCTCTACGTGTGTAACGTGGTGTGCTCATGCCTGCACTCACACAAACATCATACATCATTCTCATCTTCATAACATTACCTATAGAGATGAATGAAATTGGAAGAATCCCAGTTTATTACATTGCATTCCGAATGTTCATTCATAACCCTTCAAGAGAAATGGATGCTCACAGCAGTCTTGGACTTGAGAAACCTAGTGAAATAGTGACTGCAGTAGATCTGTAGTTTGACCTCACTGTAAAGCCTTTGCATGAGTCAGCTTTGTAGGACTGGGACTGTAGCTTACTCGATAGAGTTCTCCCCTAGCATAAACAAAGCATGAATTGGTGTAGCAGTGCCTCTTTTTTTTTAAAAAAAAAAAAAAAAAAAAAGTATTTATTTATTTTATATGCATTGGTGTTTTGCCTGCGTGTATGTCTGAGGGTGTCAGATCTTGGAGTTACATACAGTTGTGAGCTGCCATGTGGGTGCTGGGAATTGAACCAGGGTCCATTAGAAGAGCAGCCTGTGCAGTATTCTTAACCGCTGAGCCACCTCTCCAGCCCCAACAATAGTACCTCTTGTTTCTTTCTTTCTTTCTTTTCTTTCTTCCTTCCTTCCTTCCTTCCTTCCTTCCTTCCTTCCTTCCTTTCTTTCTTCCTATTTTTGTTGTTGTTTGTTTGGGTTCTGTTTGTTTTGTTTTGAGACAAGGTATGTCTAAGTAGCCCTGGATATCCTGGAGCTCACTATGTAGACCAGGCTGGCCCACATTTGCATCTGTGTGGTCACTTACATCTGTGTACCATGTGCATGGCTGGTGCCCAAGGAGGTCAGGAGAGGGTGCTGGATCTGCTGGACTGGAGTTAAGGAAGTTACAAGTAGCCAGGTAGGCACTGGGAACCAAACCTTGGTCCTCTTAACCATGGAGCCATCTCACTGGCCCCAGCAGTACATGACTGTAATTCTAGTACTTAGATGTTAGAGGCAGGATGATCAGAAGTTCAAAGTCATCATCAGGCACAAAAGAATTTCAAGGCCAGCCTGAGCTACAGGAGACCTGCTTGAAAACAAAATTTTGTAAAGATTAATGCAAATAAAATAGTATTTGTGACACATCAGAAGAAATCTGTTCAAGTAATATGCCATCGTTTTGTTTTTTAATATTGCCCATATGCCATTGCTACTACAGCTGCTTTCATGTGTGACATAGTGGGTGTTTGAAACAGATGTGCTTTTGAATTTTTAATAATGTAGTCAATGAATTTTTTCCCCAAATTTACTTAAAAGCTGCAAATTTGTATCACTTTCATGGGTTTCTGTTCTTACTTTTGTTAGTTTTTGTTTTTTTTTATGTAGGTATGCACACGTTATGTGTAGGGGTGATGTCTCCCATCCAATTACTAACCAGACCAGCTCTGCTTCACTTCCAGGATCAGACAAGATAGGGCACTTTCAGGGTGGCGTGGCTAACCAGGCTTGGTGGCACACGCCTTTAATCCCAGCACTCGGGAGGCAGAAACAGGTGATCTCTGTGAGTTTGAGGACAGTCTGGCCTACATTAGCAAGTTCTAGGATAGTCAGAGCTGAATAGTGAGACTTTGTCTCAAATAAAATAAAATAAAATAAAAATGTAAAAGGTGTACGGCTATGGACTGCTCATGGTGATGAGCCTCTCTCCCAGGTCCCAGGTGAACTGTGACCTCATGCTTCATCCTTTCAGTACTGGGGTCACAGCGCAGACTCCTCCACAGTCTTATTTATGATTCCCTAATGCCATTTAAAATGCTTCTTATTAGCATGGGTAAAATGCTGATTGGATAGGCTATTCTTTTTTGTTAGTTTGTTTTAATATATCAGATACTTTTTGTATTTGTTTTATTAATATTTGCTGTTTTCTTTCAGAACATAGTTTTGAAACAAAATTAAATTTCTTCTTTTTGTACCACTTCCAGGCAGTTAGTTCCATGGCAAATGGTGCTGAGGACAAAAACCCTCCTTTACCTTCACAAGGACAAAACTTAGGATGGGACAGGTTTAAAGATGGCACTCTGCAGCATTCCTCCCAAAAGTGAGTGGCACCTTATATATTTGGGGGACTTAGGCAAGAGGATCATTCTAAGCTTGAGGCCAACCTAGGTCTCAGAGTGAAACCCTGCTTCCATTTGCTTTCCTGTGTAATAGATGCACAGCATTTCCCCTAAGTACTGTTTTAATTCCATGTGCTAATGTATTTTAGTATTACACAGTTCTGTGGCACTGTTAATAAAGGTGAGAATCAGTTGTGCTAATGTGTTAATAAGGGGAAGGGATGCTAGTGTGCAGTAGCTGCTGTCTCTCCTCATATTAGAGAAGATTATCCTCAAGGCCTGTCCTCCGGCAATGGTATTAGCCAGTTTCTATGACACCAACAGTGCTGAAGAACTGACCTCACCATTACATGAGCTATGTGACTTGGAGGCGACAGGCTGCTCCCAAGTGAAAGTGCTCGCCATGCAAGCCTGATCAACAGTTTACTCCCAGCACCCATGAGAGGAGAAGTAACTCCTGAAAGTTGTATACACACACACACACACACACACACACACACACACAATAATTGTATTAATAAAAGTTTCAAAAGCCTTGGGGGCTGGAGAGATGGCTCAGAGGTTAAGAGCACTGATTGTTCTTCCAGAGGTCCTGAGTTCCCAGCAACCACATGGTGGCTCACAAACATCTGTAATGAGATCTGGTGCCCTCTTCTGACCTCCTGGCATACATGCAGACAGAATACCGTAAACAAAATAAATAAATAAAAATCTTAAAAAAAAATTTCAAGAGCCAAAAATTTGTGATGTGTAACATTTCCACATGCCAGTGTTTGTCTGCTCTCCTGTTGGGAGATGCTCTTTAACACTGTGTCCCATGCCTAGTGACTGTGACATCACACCTAGCAAAAATGCGGACCAGCAAGCTTTGGCTGTTAATTGCAATTCCAGTGTAGGAGACTGGGTATGAGATGAGGGGAGAAGAGTATTCACAAGGGGAGAATGAGGACATGTTTTGGAGCAGACAGGAAGAAAATGCACAGACCCTTGAGGGACCATCTTCTCCCTTAGCCCTTTACCAGGGACATCTTGATTTCTAAGACTATAGTAGGTTGAGTACCAACTTTGTCCTTGAAACTCATTGAACAAACAGCACATGTTAGCACATGTGCACACACACATGCATGTACACTTTCACAGAACTAAATCACAGATAGGAAAATACTTAGAAATTTCAAAGCATATAACTACTAATGTAGACAGAATATCAATCATGGAATCTTTGTATGCCTACCCTTATGGCTGCTGTGAGAACATTTTCCCTTTCTCTTTTTCTAGGACGCTCTGTGAGCTCTCTACACAGCTCTCTTCAGACAGCAAGATCTACCCTGAGTAAGATCACTCTGACCTCTTTCTGCTTGAGTGGGAAGCAGAATTAAGATCAGGAAAGCCTGATAAGATAAATTACGATGGGAACTTGTCTTTCTACACCCAGCTCTGCAGTATCAGTCATTTAATCCATGCTGATGGACAGATTGTCGGGCATCTTATCTTTAGTGAAAATGTGTTCCCAAGTTAATAATATCTACTAATAATTTCTAATAATTGCTTATTTTTATAAATTAAACTAGTAAAGAACCCTACAGGAAAGGATTTGGAGCTCAGGGGCCTCTTGGGAGGTTTGTGGCTGCTCCGCTTCTTTGCTTTCAGTGGTCACGGTACATTCTTAAGTTACAGTTTCCAGGAAAATAGTCTGCTTTATAGTTTCATTTATTTGTTCTTAAGCAAGTTCCTATGGATTGGTTTTTAACACGCCGGTTTACACAACCACCCATCCCCAATTAGTCTCCAATTGAGTAAGTACTTGGCATTTCCATTCATTCCCAAGTTTGAGCTAACTAGAATCAATGACTGTAGTATCCTAACTTTCTTGTAATAGGTACTAAAAGTTAGACATGAGGTAGTATATCATAAAAAAATGTGTCCAATTAAAAAATTACTACTACATTTTTTTATCCATAAATTTGCCTATTAGAAATTCTTTTTTATAAGGATTTTGAAAAAAAAGCGCAATCTTTCTAGTCAGTAAATTTCCCGTCTTGAACACAAGATGCTGAGCAGGGCTCGATAAGCATCACGCCCCTGCTTTCCTGGGGGGGGGGGCTCCTTGTCTTTTTGCTGTTATGAATGTTCCACAAAGATGAAATTTTACTCCATTGGGTGATATTTTCTCACTTCTATGTTTTCCTTTTTGAACATGAGAAGCAGGTTTGTTTATAGTATTCCTGTAATCATGGGCAGCAGTCCCTGTAGTGGTGATCTGGGTGCTCCTGCGTGACCTCCCATCCATGTGATGGTTCTGATGCGCTTGTGTTCCTCTGCAGTGAAGAGGAACTGCTCTACCTGGACTTCATGGAAAATGTGACAGATGAAATTTTGAAACTTGGTTTATTTTCCAACAGGTTAGAGATTTTTTTTTAATGTGTGTGGAGTTGAGATGTACATTGAATATTTTTCATACAGTAAGATTTTTTTAAGTTACTTATTAGGATATAAAAAGTTATGTTGCTTCTTATGATTATATTTTTATAATTGATTGTAAATTATAAAGACTTTCATCTATACACTACAGAAAACAATAGAGATTTTTTTCATTTAAGTATTATTATATCTTAGTTATATCAAACTGTATAATGAATTGAATTTTTGCTACCATTTTGGAAAACCTCCATAATTCCACTTTACTATCACAAACTCTTATGGGAATCAAAAACAAGCTTTCAAATGTTATTACATTTATGTGTGTGTGTCTGTGTGTGTATGTGGTCACGTGCCACAGCATGCTGTCAAGGAGTATGTGTGTGTGTGTGTGTGTGTATTCACACGCCACAGCATGCTGTGAGGGTCAAAAGACAACCTATCGGAGTCAGTTCTCTCTCCATCGTGTGTGTCCTGGAGATTGAACTTGGATTATCAGGCTTGCTGTCGAGTACCTCCACCTGATGAGCCCTCTTATCAACCCACAACATCTTTACTACAACATGTAAGATCTAATAAAGACAAAAGAAAAGCTCTTTGTGTATTTATAGGAAATGGAGAGTTTGCAAAACCAGATTAGCCGCTGCGTTGCTTTTGGAAGCTGTGTGCTGGTGCAGCTCAAACACTGCTCTGTCTACAGCCACTGAGCGTTAGATTCCACTTCATGTAGCAGAGCATAGGACTGCACAGCACTCTACACACAACTGCAGACATTGCAGTGGCTATTGCTAGCCCTTTATCAGGGTTTACTTTTTAATGAAGGAAGACACTTTGTTATTGGAATAAAAAGACCAGTGGCATGTGCCAATACTGTCATACCTCTTTTCATTTGAAAAAAAAAAAATGTTTAATGGGGGCTGGAAAAATGGCTCCATGTTTAAAAGCACTTGCTATACAACCATGAGAACCCAAGTTCAAATCTCAGCACCCACATAATGAACCAAGTGAGTCTCATGCAGGGCTATAACTCCAGGGCTGTTGGGTGTTGGGGCGTGGGCAGACTGGAGGATTACTGGTTTTCTGCTCAGAAGAACCCCTGCCACAGAGGATTAGACAGAGAATGTTAGACACTGATGGTGCCCTTGACCTTGAGGACACACAGGCATGCATGCTCACACATTCACATACAAACTGTTAATTTTAAGAGTTGCATAGGAATTTTGTAGAACAGATATGTCGAGCATTACTGGACTACACATTTTAGATGGCTAAAATGGTAACTTTTATGTTTTTTTTTAACCACAAAACCAAAAAGTTTTACATAGCATTTACATTTTCCCTTAAACGTTTATATTTTCCTCTTAAGATTTAACTTTGGTTCATAAGACTAAACATAAGAACCATCCTGAGAAAGAAACTAGAAGGTGCAAGAATAGGTATCCTCAGCCTGAAGGATGCTCGAAGTGCATCTGTTGATCAGAGAGTGCATGTGTGTGTGCGCGCATGCGTGTACCTGAATATGTATTACTTAATCCCACCTACATAAGCACAGAAAAAAGCCACGGTGCACATATTCCAGAATGTGACCAGTAACTATAAAGAGTAGGATACAAGTTTCTTGGTCTTTTAAAAATGACAGAATAATCCAGACCTCCTTTTCTACGGATGGGCTCATCTCACTGAATCGTATGAACCATGATAACTTGAATGACCAAGGAAATTAGTTGTTGTTTTCAGGAAACCTGTGGATAGGTTAGTGTGATTCTGAGCCTGGTGTAGAAAGAATACATTCCCTGAGGCTAGTCACTTCTGAGTTAAATTCTCTGAAGGGCTTGTGACTGACTTTAGGGAAAGGAATCTCATCCTAGAGATGTAACACAGTTTCTGCAGGGCTTTCATACCCTGGCTTTGTCAGGGAAATAGGTAACATTGTTTCTGTGAGCCAGGCCTGGTGGCTCAAGCCTTTAGTCCCAGTAAGGAGGCAGACGTCTGAGTTCCAGGTCAGCCCGATCTGCTTAGAGTTCCAGGCTAGCTAGAGCCTCATAGCAGACCGTGTCAGGGGTGGGCAGAGGCAGATTGTATGTCTAGCATAAATACCTGGCATTCACTTGGAGGTCATTGACCTGTCATCAATGGAGTGTATACTTAAGGAGCCACGGTGAACCAGCTCTATGAGAGCATTTTCTCTAGGGTGTGGGGAAGGAGCACAGGGAGCTTATGGTGTCTGTCTTACAGAGAGAGAGCTCTGCAGGGAGTATTGTGTCTCACCTAAAACACCCACAGAAACAGAAACAGAAACAGTACTCAGGTCTTCAGATACACTGGTATCTGTTATATAACTTAGATGTATAACCGAAGGCAGGCTGCTTGCCAGGCTAAAAGAAGTAGACAACAGGAAAGATGGTCTCCAGCTGCACAGAGAAAATGATTCATCTGGAAACTACTTTCCAGCCTTTGTCAGCTTTTATATTATGTTCCTATTTTACATTGAATGGGTTATCTGATTTTAAGATGTTAATTTTTTCTTGATCATTTGTAGGTTTTTAGAACGACTGTTTGAACGACATATAAAACAAAATAAACATCATTTGGAGGAGGTTTGTCTTTCTTTAGAATTTTATGCTTTGTAAAACATTGCATAGACCATAAAAGGGCTAATTTAAAATAGGTACTTTCCCCTGGGTGCTTTTTGTGAGGGGAAGGGGTGCAGGGGCTGTGGAAGTGTTAATCCTCTGAGACTATCAGCACTGCACACAAACGTGGTTTAGTTTATTAACTTAGCTAGTATAATGATCCTCATAATTACATATTCCTTTCCATATCCTAGGGGAAAATGCGCTACCTGCTACATGGCTTGAAGGTTGACTTAGGCTGCATTTCTGAGGAAGAGCCAACAAAGCAGAGCAATTTCAGAATGTTGAATCAACTTGATTTTCAAAAGGCTCTGATTTCAAAACCAAATGAAGGTACAAGTAATGATGATACGGTAATTGAGCAAGAACGTCAGCAATTCCAGGAGGCTCTGGACATGCTATCGTCTATGCCGCAGGATGAAAACAAGATGTTCTCTTTACCGGGTGAATTCCTAATACCTGTCCATAAATTCGAGGATTCCGAAAGTGTTGTAGTTCAACAGGTCAACAGTGAGACAGATCTTAAGGCCTCAGCCTTGCATGAAAACAATCCAAATATTTCTGACAGGTTAATAGACCAGGAAACCTCTGTGGATGTCATTGAAGGTGACAGTGACCCTGAAAGTGTTGAGACTTCCAGGGAATTGTGTTGTCTTAGCACAGCACTGTCCCCATCTGTTCAGTTCCCCAGCATCAAAGACGGCAGTAATCATGACAAGCAATTACCGACTCCAAAAATCATGGAAATGGGCACTGAAGACTAACCTTTGGATCTTCATTAATAAATACTCCATGTGGCCAGTAACTCAATATTACTTTTCTTGTTTTCCTTTTTTACATATTAAGATTTCTGTATTTTCAATGCTGTATAATAAATTACCATAAATTTAGCATCTTGAAACACCACATATTTATTATTAATCCTATTGTCTGTGGTTCAAGAATTGAAACACAGGAGTGATGTGTGCTCTACTCCAGGGCCCAAAAGCCACAATCTAGGGCTGTGATCTCATTGGGAGGCTTGGCCGAGGGATTCTGCTTCCATGCTCAGTTGGCAGAATTCTTTTCCTTGCACCATAGATCTGAGGCTTCATTTGGTTTGGCTGGCTGGTGGGCAGATGAACATATAGAATGCATTAAAGGTACTTGTGTGGGAGTTCTTAGGGGTGACACCATTAGGAAGTTTGCCTTTATTGGAGTAGGTATGGCCTTGTTGGAGGAGCTAAGTATCTGTAGGGGCGGGCTTTGGGGTCTCGTTGGCTCAAGATACCCAGTGTTCCAGACCACCCCACTTCATATCACCTTCCCACATCCATGAGGTATTAATATGAGATTTTGGGAATAATCACTAAAGGCTGTAGTTGAATAGTAATGTGTTTGTGTGTCCCATTGACAAGAGATCAATTGCTCTGGCCAGTTTTGTCAGCTTGACACAAACTAGTCATTTGGGAAGAACGAACCTCAAGAGAAAATGCCACCACAAGATTGTGGGGCTAATAATTGACGTTAGTGGGACTTTCCCACTGTGGGCCGTGCCACAACTGGGCAAAGTAGCCCTGAGTTGTATAAGAAGCAGGCTGACCAAGCCATGAGGAACAAGCTAGTAAGCATGCCTCCATGGCCTCTGCTTCACTGAATTCTGATTCGTTCCCTGACTTCACTCAGTGATGGAGTTGTAAACTGAAATGTCCCTCACACACACACACATACACACACAAATTCTAAGTACCATTACTGTACCTTTGGAAATATCTTGCTGCTCTAGTCATTGTGGTTTATAGGTGTCACTTCTGGGTAGGACTATTGATTGCTCTTCTTCCTTGGCAACTTTGCATAGCACCGTCTGGTACTCTGAAAGCTAGTCCAGGAAGAAGCTTCTAGCTCAACCACAGTTCAGTTCCTCCAAGTCCTGAATCTAAAGCTTGTGGTGTCATCAGCAATAGGGACTTATACTCAAACTCTGGGAGAGGAGCAAGGGCAAGGGCAATGGCAATAGCCTATTTTGTTTGGGGGATGACCTGAACTCCCCTAACCAACTCAAAGGGATGTTTCTGAAAGTTTAACTCTTAAATTACATAATAGTTTAAGCATGGTGGTTTGAATGAAAATGGCCCCATGGACTAATGTTTAATACTTGGTTCCCAGTTGGTGACTGTTTTGGAATGATTAGAAGGTGGCCTTGTTGATGGTAAAGTCATTGGGGGCAGGCGAGCTTGAGGGTTTCAATAGGCTCAGTGCCATTCTGTGTGCCCCTCTTTCTCTGCCTACTTGTAGATCAAGATGTGAGCCCTCAGTTGTCCTTGCTATCATGTCTTTGCTCCACCATCACTGGCTGTTTTTGTTACTTTTTGTTAACCAAGATGAAATACTGTGACCAAGCAACTGTTTTGGGAAAGGATGAGGAGGTATGTGTGGTCTTGTTGGAAGGACAGGCTTTGAGATTTTGGAAAGAGTGCTATTCCCCCCGTTCTCTCTCTCCCCCTCCTGTATGTGATGAAGATGTGAGTTCTCAGCCACTGCTCCAGCACCAGTGCCTACCTGCTGCTGCTGTGCTCCCTGTATGATAGTCTAGCCCTTTGAAACTGTAAGCCCAATTAAATGTTTTTCCTTATAAGTCGTCTTGGTCATGGTGTTTTGTCATGGTAATAGAAAAGTAACTATAGTGCAATTTCTAATTGGTCTTAATAATAAAAACCCAGAAGCAGACATTGGGGGGAGGGGGGGTGAAAGTTGAAAGATCAAAGAAGCAGAGCAGCCAGCCACCAGTTCTCATCTCTATACGAAATCCTCAGAACTAAGGGGGCAAGAGCCTATCTCAACGAATCCTCAGACTGAATATGGTGAGCTCCTAGCTCCTCCCACCTTATATTCCTCTCTCCTCCCAGCCATATTCTTCCCTATCTCCACCTCCCTAGTGCTGTGATTATAGGTGTGAGCCACCACCATCTGACTCTGTTTCTCTTTTAGACTGGATCAATCTTGTGTAGGGTGGCCTTGAACTCAGATCTATCTGCCTCTGTCTCCCTCCCGAGTGTTGGGTTTAAAGGTGTTTGACACCATTGCCTGGCCTCTATGACTGACTAGTGACTAGCTCTGCCTCTAATCTTCAGGCAAGCTTTATTTGTTAGATATAAAAATATCACCACATGTAACAAATATAGTAAGAAATATTTGTGTTGTTCAATGTCCATTAATTTTAAGTGATCACTAATCTTAGACAACACTAACGTGTGACGTGTGGACTTTACTAAAAGGTAGGCTGTGGTAGTTTGAATAGGAATGGCCCCCTAGACTCCTGCGTTTGAATGCTTGGTCATAGGAGTGGCACTATTAGAAGATGTGGCCTTGTTGGAGGAAGTGTGTCACTGTGGGTGGGGGCAGGCATTGAGGCCTCATAAGCTCAAGCTGCACCCAGTGTGGCTTTTGATCTGCTTCCTGCAGATCAAAATGTAGAACCCTCAGTTCCTTCTCCAGCACCATGTCTGCCTGCATCCTGCAATGCTTCTTGACATGGCAATGGTGGCTTTAATCTCTGAAACTGTAAGCCAGCCTCAATTAAATGTTTTTCTTTATAAGAGTTGCCATGCGGGGCAGTGGTGGTGCACGCCTTTAACCCAAGCACTCAGGAGGCAGAGGCAGGCGGATCTCTGTGAGGTTTGTTTAGAGTACAAATTTAAAGTACATATGCATACTCAAATGGATACTATCCATGTCTGACTACTAAAATAATGTACGTAGTCTACTTGCAGTTTAAGAACTAAGGCTGGCATGACAGCTCAATGTGCAAAGGGATAGAAAACAAAACAGACCCTGCCTAAATAAGGTGGAGAGAGAAAACTGCCTCCTGAAAGCCAACCTCTGATCTCCACACACCGTGGTGCACACAAACACAGCACACACGTGCATGAGCACACACACTTCTAAGATATGATTTAAGATAGGGATCTGTTTTAATCAGCAATATACTGAAAACTGTTCACTAACTCCAGATTATTAAAAGTACTTTATTTTGTAAGCACACACTCACCAGTCGAAATGGTTTTGGAATCTGTTCTGAAGACTTGATTTCAGTACACACACAAAATGATCTCCAGATGGCCTCTAGACAGCGCTGTTGACTTGGTAATGCTGCAGGCTGGCGCTACAAACCTTTCTTCCCTTCTCAATCCAGGGACCACACCAGGGAGGGTATGATAGGTATGTCCAATGGGAAAGATAAACGGAATGCTTGGCCAAATCACCCCACACCCCACCTCACAGCCACTTTCTCAGGCAGCATTCAGGCTTGCTTCGTAATCAGTTCCATGAAACGTTCCTATGATACTCAAGCCAATCTGCCTTCCATTCTGAGTCCCCACTGCCTGGCAGAGCAGGGAGAACTCATTCTCTGATCTCAACACCAGGGGGCAGCAGAGACAATAGCCATTCTGTAAGTTTGCTGGAGATACAAGGTGGTGGTTTGGTTGTTACTTCCTACCTTTCACAACCCAGCCCAACCAGGCCCTCACCTCACCCCAGTCCACCCCTCCCCTTGGCTCTGGGGACAAACGAAAAGAATTGGCACATCCACTTACTGCATCATTTGCAAAAGTAAATGTGACTACCTTATTCACATGCAATAAGCTTTTAGAATGTGTTTATTGAAGAGCAGACAAATACACAGATGATGGATGCCACTTATGCAACCAGAGAACCTTCAAATGTTCCCTGAAATCCGCTATCCAACCCAAATGTGAAGATTTTGGACTTTACCCTCCTTCTTCTACACATAATTATAGGTACTAAGACCAGAGCCCTTATCTGCAGGAATTTTAAAAAGTTCCTTTAAGAGAGTTCCCTCAGCTGTCACTCAAAAAAAGGACCCATCTGAAGTTTTTTAATGAATTTCAAGTAAAAGATCATTTTAGTTTGTTTCATATGCTCTTTTCTTACTAAATTTATATCCAAGAGAATTTCCTTTAAAGGCTGGTGCTAAAAAGGCATGGTACTAAAAGCCTTAGTCCCACATTCGGGTGGCAGAGGCAAGCAGAGTAAGGAATTTTCAAGACCAGCCGGGCCTACACTGTGGATTCCAGACCATGACACACATATATATATATATATATATATATATATATATATATATATATATATATATATATTAAAAACAATTTACTTCTATCCCTACACCGCAAAAAAGAGGAAAAGATTAATATAGTAACATGCTTCCCTGTTTGCATTTATCCACATAACTCTCCAGTAACACGCCTGTGCACTGCAGACCTCCAGCTTAATATATATGGTTATATTTTGTCGATTTTCTACAATATTAATATATCTTTCTATCTGAAATGAATTTAGCCATGCCATGATATCATATAGTCCTATATCATGACCCTGTCCTCCTCATCTGTGTTCCAAATAGACATTTCTTAGACATTTCTCTTCCTGGAAGTTTCTTTTTTTATAATGGTTTATTTATTTTTTATGTGCATTGTATTTTGTATGTGTGTGTGGGAGGGAGTCAGATCCCCTGGAACTGGAGTTATAGACAGCTGTGAGCTGCCATGTTGGTGCTGGGATCGAACCCAGATCTTCTGGAAGAGCATTCAGTGTTCTTAACTGCTGAGCTATTTCTCCAGCTCTCTTTTCTGGAAGTTTCTAAAGAAGCACACCTGTTTAAAACATTAATTAAATTCTAGGCGTTTGTGGATGCTTCACAGTAGGAGTTCCTGAAGAAAACAACTGGTCACAATTTAACATTTTAGTTTATACTCTAAGATGAGTACCCCCTAGGCTTAAAAAACACAACTAGAAATTCCAACACAAGCCCCCAGGAAAATCTGGAATTTTCCCCCAAGAAAGCTGGTGCCAGAAATACCAAAGTTAACTGGTAGAAACATTGGTTTGCAACTGTTTGTGTGAGAATGTACATTTTGATATTTTTGATATGAAATCAATACCATCAAGGAACTAAAAGCCTCGGTGACACACTGTATAAATCTGACAGACAGTAACATTCTCAATTCAGACTCTTCAGTAAACCTTTTAAGCCTTAATATTTGAAATAGACCTCAAAACTTACATTATTCCAAAATTCAATTATGTAGAGGTTTTTTTTTTAACTCAGAAATTTTCTCGTTTGCTAGCTGTAATTAAGTTTAAAATTAATGTTTCGTAGAAGTGATGTCAAGCGTACAACATCTGAAGAGTGACAGGTTTACGCAGTGTAATTTTGCCCTGAAGGAATTTACTTATCAAGGTATTGCAACACGAACACAAACATGCCATATATTACTCTTTAATTAAAGTTTTGTTTTACAATATGTTCTTGTCGGTGGGATATTTCCAGATGTTTAAGTGTGATAGAAAAGCATCTTCAAACAATGTACCATTGGAAGAAAAAGTTTCAGAAAACGTTCTGTCCTTCATATGGTATGAAATGGAACATATACACCCAAACCTCCAATCCCGTCCTGGGGCGCGCCTTCCACGTGAGTTTACTGGGTTTAGCTGGGCTGACACATGTCTGTCATGGAGGGTGAGGCTCACCACAGGGTCAAATCAGAATGATGGCAGAACATCATCATTTAGGAGCTAAACCTAGACCTGACATTCTAGAAGGTCTACACAGTGAACCAAATTCGGGGGGGGGGGGGGGGCTCAGATAAAGGTGCCAGCTTGTCCTCCACTTCTCACACAAGCCTAGCCCGGGCCAAGGACAGCACTCTGCCCTTCGAACCTGACCTGGTTCTGACCAGCAGGATGGAAAGGGGATGGAAAAGGAGGACCAACTTCTTAGAACTGATCCTGGGGTGAGGACAGGATTAAGGTGCTAAATTCAAGTACCCCCTGAACACCACAGCAATTTGTGGTGGCCCCATAAGTTTGGGCTGTGGTTTGGAGAAAGGAACCGCTCATTGACTGTTTCCTTCCTTCAACCAAAAGAAAACCAAGCCTCTTCAAGGCTTCTTTAATGATAATATAAACCTGAACATTTTTGTAGGGGGAAAAAATTACAAGGAACCCAAATAAACAAAGCACATCACTGACAATGGCAGACCTTGACTTCCCTTGCGTAGCCCTCTGGGGCTCACCCCCAAGCTCCCAAGACCCCACTCTCCATCCCAGCGTGATTATAGATAATACTGCATTTCTGTACCGACCAAGCCATCCTGCGTGGCCACCACAGGTACTTCCTCTCGTCCTGGTCATCTTACATACTCATAGTCCTTCTCTTTGAAACAGTGTCCACTGTTGTTTCAAATATAAAGCCGCATATATTAAACTCATTTTCAACAACAAAAAAAGTGCTTAAAACCATCCAATGCAATTGTTCTTCATTTTCAACCAAGAAAATCAAACTCATTTATGCTTATTGATAATACTGAAAAAAAATAGTGAATCTGATTCTTTGATTTTAAATAATGTGCCTTTATCCCCAACTTCACATTAACTGACTCACTATTACAACATGAGCTCTTATTTGGAAAATATAGAAGGTACAAATATATAGAACTTCTAGGATAAAAAACATTCTGAATATAAAAATGCTTTCTAGGTTTCAAAATAATACTTTTAGATTCTCTTTAGTTTTGGATTTGGTGAATAAACCACTTAGTTCCCTGTGGTTTTTGTTCTTAAACAAAAGCTAATAATGGTTTTAAATACAGGTACTCAAGATCCACTCAGTCTGTGGGCTGCCCCACAGAAAAGTTCAGTTTCTAACTAAAACCAAAACTATTTAGTCATAAAATTACATTATCAAAAACTAGCTTAAGATAGAAATCTGTGTGCCTTAATGATTGCCAGAACTGTCCAGTGCAGCTTCAGTAAGACAGAGAACCGTCTAGAAATACAGTCTCCAGAATATGTGCAAGCGCTGCAAACTGGGCAGGTGAGGCCAGGGCACCACGCCTGTCCCAAGTCCCACGCTCCTCCTCAGCCCTGTGATTAGGATGCTTCTTCAGCTCTTCCTGCAGCGCCTCCTGTTCGGGAGCTCCACATGGGACTCCTGGGGACAAACAGGAGCTGCACAAGCGCTTCTCTCTCTCTCTTCTCTTCCCTTCTTTCTTTTTTTAGCTGTAAACACTTCACATGATTGGGTCCCCATATAAACACGTGGGAGCTTAAATGAGCCTGGAGCTTTTGAGGAACTGCATGAGAACTCTGTACACAAACGTGTACTGGCCAAGCGTCTGCACCAGCATCATTCTCTGCTGTCTCAGCATGTCCAGCACTCTGGGGATGTCCAGCACCTAGTGGAGAGAAACCGCGATGAAGAGTACATTCTGAGGGGCAACAATACTGTCAGGCAGGCAGTCCCTGTCTACCAGAGCGCCTCCTGTGATCACCTGAGATCTGATCTGGTTTAGCTACAAATGTCCATGTGGATTATTTCTTCAACAGTCCCTCACCAGATTCTCAGATTCAACAAAAACACAGTATGCTAGGCACTGCCAGGACCTGATTCAGTGTTTCCCACACAGGCCACTGGCCAGCACTAATTGCTAGATGTGTTGTGTTAATGGTGTCACAGGAAACCCTAGATAAAAGAAACAGCCTTCCGTATTATATGACATCTGGATCTTTACTATGACAGTTAGAGCTGAGAACCTCGAAGTCAGGGCCTCTTATAAACAACACTGAGCATCTATGTTGTGGTCACCGTGTCCTAGGAAATGTGCTCAGAAGATACTGGACCTCTATGCCCTTCTCCTTCCCAGCCACCACCTCTCGCCATCAAGAATGCAGAACTCAGCCTAAGTCATCACCTCGTTGTGCTCCAGACAGGCGATCATGATCTCTGACAAGATGACGACCCCCGTTCTCCCTACGCCAGCACTGCAGTGCACCAACAGTGGAGGGTTGGGGCTCCTGGGCTCACTTGTACTGTTTGTATGACGTCGAACAGACTGGATCTCTTCAAGGTATGCTATGAAAAGAATCGGTGAAATACAAAAGCACTCAGAGACAACGGCATATATAAAGCCAGCAACCATCTCTATTCTCCCCACCAAGAAGATTGCAGATAAGGAGCACTGGGCACCAAGGGACCAGAGCCAACTATGGTGACTGCAGGCAAGTCAGTGCCTCAGCCCAAACGAGATGAAAGAGATATATGAGTTAGCTGTGGCATTCTACTTACGACAAGGCATCTCTTAAGAACGCCTTCTTGGGCTGGCAAAATGGCAGGGTGGGTGAGGGCACTCACCAAGACTGATGACCCGAGTTCAATCCCCAAAAGCAACATGGTGGAAAGAGAACAAACTCTGACTCCACACATGCGGTGTGGCACACACACACCCCTATAAACCCATCTTCTGTTGAAACAAGTGCAAAGCTTCTATGAAACAACAGAGAGGGACTACTGTAGAAACCTGAGATGAACCTAAGCTGCCCATAAACAAAGACACTTACATAAAAATCCTTTGAGGTCTTCAGGACAGCCATGCTCGGGCCAGTCTGTGTACTGCAGATGCCAAACTGTCCTCTCCTGGCCTGTGAGGAGGTGTTTCATCTTCAAGCCTGTTGTGGCATAGCAGCCCGAGTCCGTGCGGAAGCGAGTTGTGATCTTAAACCTTCCGTAGGTGACAGTGTTGTGCCTTGAGCCAAGTCTTGGCCAATACCTAAAGCTCTTCTCCCTGCCACCCTCCTGTTAAAGACACGCACAGTTCAGCAGCAGCACGCGAGCCAGCCTGGGGCACTCCTCACTCGGGCCTTCACGCAGGCCACAGCCTCACCCTGCTTTTCTCAGGTCAGCGCTCGTGTGGTTAACATAAATGGTTCTTTGGAGACCCAGAAAAAAACCCACCGAGAGGGATGTGCACTTACCTCCTCTGCTGTCACCATTGCGATAATTGTGATCCCCTGTTCCCACACCATCTGCCAAAAGTCCTGGCAGGTATTCTGTAATGGTCCCTGTGTGGCAATATAATCCCACTCAATTCCACTGACAGAGACCTAAAATCAGAGAACGTTAAAAGCTTAGTGTGTGCAAGGAATATATATATGTGCATAGCCGTTGGTGTGTTCGTGGTAACACTAAAAACTGACTGGGCTATTCAGCAGAGGATGGATACCTCTAGCTTCTTTATAAACATATATACCATGAGTTCATATGATATCCACGTGACTTGGAGCAATCTGCTCACCTCTCAATTTCAGTTTTATCTACAAAATGAAATAACTGCCGGTCCATGGGGTTGAGAGGACAGACAGCGGATGTGTGCGGTGCTTGGCTGGTTTGTAACAAGTGCTAAATAAGTAGCAGCTCCCGCTGTGACGCACACAAAACACCACAGTGTCCCAAATCACAAACAATTCGCCACAATGAAATATTAAATATTCTTGGAAAAGTAAAATCAAAATCTAAGTTAATGCCAGATATCTTCTATTGAGAGTGGTCTCCATCCTGAACTGAGTCAGATCACCCTCCACAAGGCCAAGTTTCCACTTAGGATTTAATGCTCCCCAACAAGGCTTTACAGCCCAGAAACCTGGGCTAAACTAGGTTCTACCGGTAACTGCCGACAACCATTTCTTTCTGAGTGTCCATTAAATGTTAAAGCCTGTGCCAAGCCCAGTTCCACACATCCTCCCTCTAAGGCTGCCAGGCCTCAGCACCAACTCTGAGCCCTCTCAGTGGGCTCCCTTTCAGCAGTAGCCTGTGGGTGGGCACAGGCTATCATAGCAGTTGGTTAAACAAATGGAGGTCTCACAGTTGGTGAGAGCTCTAGGAGCTGACTCAATCTGCCCAATTCTGAAGTTCATATTCTTTCCATGACTCCTCAATCTGTAGCTAAAAATTTTGAAACACAACTACAAAAAAAAATCATAATGTTATTCCATTTTTACCTATCTAGTCATAAAAGATGGGATGAGTTATTCCAAAGATATGTTTGGTTTCTAAATACACAATACCCATACAAAAAGCAAGGCAGTACATGCATTGATTCCTCAAAAACCATTAAGTATGCCTTTATTCCCACCACCTGGGAGGCAGAGACTGTTCTCTGGGACTTTGAGGCCACCCTGTATAAACAGGCCAGTCAAGGGGACATAGCAAGACCCTGTGTCAAAAACCAAAACCAAATATAAATAAAAGCCATCAAGCAGCACACACAGTGCCAAGTGTAACAAATCCTTGGAGGTCAGACTGCTATCAAATATGACATGGAAGCTGAAGAAAAACCAGGCACAACTCAATCCCTGGAAGGGGCGTTCTCCTTTCTGCAACAGAGAATCCAGCTAGTTGGCATGAGCTGAGTCTCTGTGCCACCTCCCGCTGTAGCAAGTGGAACACCACCCAGTTGCCCAGTTGACAGCATCAGACTGTTCTGGGGAGTGCTTCTTTAAAGAACAGAGTGACACTAGAGATCACAAGGAGACAGGACAGATGGCATGCTCCTAAGCAACAGCTTGTGTGAGCGTCCTCCTAAGTCCCAGGACAGGACTGGGGTGCAGCTCATAGAGCACAAAGACCTGGGCTTGCCATCACTGGGCCGCACACAGTTATGTGATGGGATAAAACTACTGATTCCGATTCAGCAGCTCCCGTGAGAACTGACAAGCCCCAAAAGAGTCTTCAGATTTAGGACAAAGTTCTACTGGCAGACAATGAAACGCCCCAAGTCCTGGCAACTATATGGGTGCAGACTGGCTACCACATGGACAGTGGGCGTGATCTTGGCTGCGTCTGGATTCTCTAGCTTATAACATAATTGTCACAATGACTCCAAATGGGATGTTTTCACAATACAGAGCCCAGTGTAAACCTTAGGTTCCTACAAGTCAGCCCTGGACTGCAGTGCTGGTGTCTGCCCGGATGCTCTTCTCACCTTAATATGGGACGCGTTGATGTAGCCAGTGTTGTTCTCCTTGGTTGGTACCAGCTCTACTCTCGCGTCATCATAGGGAAGCACATCTTGGAATCGATTTCTTTCTGCATTTTCAGGCAGCCGGGCTGTTGAGCACTCCCCATCAACCAGCCGCTTTTTAAGAATCCTTTCATATTCGGTGAAGACCATTCCTTGCTCCAAGCGCTGTTCCAGAATCTTACACTAGAAGATAGGACACGTGTGATGAGTGAGTCACATGTCATAGCTGAGTGGACTTTTGAGATCCGGTTTGCTGCTTCAAGGTCTAGCATTTTCAATGTGAAAGATTCTACATGAAACCAAATCAAAATTTTATAAGTCACAAAAATTAGAAAAGACGTAATGTTGTTGGCAAGATGTAGAGCGCAAAATTGAGTTTGAAAGTGAAAGCTAGCCTAAGGCGCTAAGAAATAGAACTCTAGAACAGCCCAGATTTTGTGAGCAAATGCTCTGACTTATAACAGAAGTGTATAAGACGCGGAGAGCAGCGGCAGGTGAGGGCCACCTTCAGATGCAGCTAATGCGGAAATAAACACCTGTCTTATTTTAAAATAAAATAATAATAATAAAAATTCACTATCTAATTTTGGTTTAAAAACAAGATGATTTCCAATATAATGAAAAGTCTGCTTTCTCTTCTATGTATCCGTTTACACATGTTCTTACTTTGAAGAACTAAAACAATCAAGGATCTTTAGAAACAAAAAACTTGATCAACATTGGAGCCTGAAATTACTTAAGACATTAAAGCCACACATTCGCTCCAGCTGTGACCCAGATAGCAAGAATTCCTAGCATTCATTTATGACTATTAAATTAGGCCAGAAAATTCACCAAGATTTCACGAGGGCCCTTTGGAGTTGCCTTCAGGATTGCTCCGCAGAAGCAGAGTGCCTGGCACCCTGTGCGCACTCACCCGTTCGTCGTTCGTGGCTCTGGTGGACACTTCCTTCCCTTCATCAGGCAGAGGCAATCGGGACAGGGAGAGTCCATTGAGGGCAGCCAGCTTAAGGGGACCAATTTTTTTGGCATCTGCTCGAGTCTTTTTCATTCCCTATAAGAAAATATTTACACACATATAGAGAATGTACCCAGACGCAACCCTTTCAAAAGCGAAGTCAGTGAGCTAAAGAGGAAACAAAGCAGAGCTCTCACTGCAAGCACCCAAGGAGGATTCCTTCCCACACAACTAGCTGTAGGAGGAAGATGAGCCTTTCAAGGCCAGAGCTCTGATAAGGCCTTCAGATAGAAGGCTTTGGCTCCAATTGGCTACAAGACTCTGTTGCAATGAAAGGTGAGGCTGTGGACAGGCAACATTCTTACAGAACTACCCAACTTTAAAATGTGACAGCACACAGAACAGAAAACAAGGTATCAGTGGGCTGTAACAACCTTTTTCTTTTCTTATTTTAAGACAGAGACTCACAATGTAGCCTTGGCTGACCTGGAACTCTCTATACATACCAGGCTAGCCTCAAACTCACAGATATTCATCTACTGGTCTCTGCCTCCTGAGTCCTCAGATAAATGCATAGCAGCCTTTACTATTTTTAAAACAAACAAAAATTTAAATCATTCTGAAAAAGAGAAAGAAGGAAGGAAAGAAAAGAAAGAAAGAAAGAGCCAGGTGATGGTGGCGCACGCCTTTAATCCCAGCACTCGGGAGGCAGAGGCAGGCGGATCTCTGTGAGTTCGAGACCAGCCTGGTCTACAAGAGCTAGTTCCAGGACAGGCTCCAAAACCACAGAGAAACCCTGTCTTGAAAAACCAAAAAAGAAAGAAAGAAAGAAAGAAAGAAAGAAAGAAAGAAAGAAAGAAAGAAAGAAAGAAAGAAAGAAAGAAAGAAAGAAAGACTGCTTTCACATATTCCACTCTACAGTCTTGAAGAACAATGCGACCTAGGCTGTCCCCAAAACGGTCACATTTCTAAATCAAAAAATAAGCCCAGCTGCAGGCTCTATCAGCAATCCAGAGCGGAAGGGAAGCATCAGTGGAACACTGTCCTAGCAGAACGGTGCTTCCCAAAGTTCTCACGCCTGGTTTCTTCTCTGAGGCAGGTAAACCTGAGAAGAAGTCTCCTCAAACATTCTGTAGAGTTACAAGTTTCAGTATTCAAAGAAATGGTTTCCTCAGTTCTTAGAAGGACTCCAGCTTACTCCAGCTCTGTAAGCCTAAAAACGCCGTGAGGCCAGGGCTGGAAGCACCGAGCAGAAACAAGAGAAAAGCCATTTGGTGGGGAAGGAAATGCTATACTCTAATTGGAGAGTATGTGTGGCCCTGGGCATATATGTGGAGGCGGCTAGAACATGGCACCGGGTATCTCCTCTACCGTTCTATCCCTTCTCATTGAAGGCAATCTGACTGCCCAGAAACCTGCTGGGATCCACGGACCTCCACCATACAGTACCGGAACCAGTCCGACCGCCCAGAAACCTGCTGGGGTCCACCGACCTCCACCACACAGTACTGGAACACAGTCTGAACGCCCAGAAACTTGCTGGGGTCCACCGACCTCCACCACACCGTGCTATGTCTAATAGCCCCCCCCCCACCCCCCGCGCCCGCCCGCAGTCGACATGGGGCTGGGGATTTGAACTCTGGTCCTCTTGACTAGACAGCAGGCATCTTACCCAGTGAGCCATCTAAGCCTATAGAATATTTTTTAACTTCATAGTTCATATTGCTTATGAGCTTCCCACATAATGCAATTCAGACTTAGAATGGGCAGAATCCTGGGTGTAATAAACTAACATCCTTCAGGTAAGTCACCTTTGCCCTAAAGCCTTACCTGAACAGAAATCTAAAAAGGGAGAGTGTGGGGGGCGGGGGCACAACACAGACTGCCACCCCGGCTAAAATGTTCTGAATATAGTCTGCACAGAACACAGCTGTGTGCTGCAGAGTTTAACAAGCAGCTCCCAAAGGGAAAGGTTCTTCCCTCCCTGGTCATTTCCATGGTGCCGACACAGTCACTGCCACGCCCCAACTGCCTAAGGAAGTCACCTGGCTCACAAGATTCCTAAAGCCGCACAGTATTGGCTGACTCGGTGCACTCTGCCCGAGATCCGAGGGCCCACACTGCCGAGCCAGATGACGGTGGTTCAACACCAGCTGCCAGTATCCCTTACCAGGCCCATGGTTTTCAATGCCAAATCTGCAGGGCTTCTTAGATGAGAACCACACTGCCCAGGCCTAAAGGATGCATGAAAGACCCAATTTTTATGCAGATGGGTGAGCACCCAAACCAGTCTGCCTTAGTGATAACAATCTAATCCCTGGAGGTGGAAGCCTGGGTGGGGAACTCTGAACTGTCCCTTCTTGTCTGCTACTTTGCTACTTACTCTCTGGTCTTCTGTTTTTTCTTTTTTCTCTTCTCTTTTAACTTTAGCTGGCTTTAGTGATGTCTGTTGAAAGTGACAGGATCGTGTGATGTCACCATGAAGGGGTCAGAGGCTAACAGGGGGTTAGCCTTCTCAACTCATGGGAAATTAGAAAACTAAACTCGTGATACATACAAACCAAGCTAATATTGACAAAGCACTTGTGATGTTTAAAGTTTTATTTTAGTCTCCCGGGAACGCTGAGGTCATCTCATTTACAAATGAGCAAACTGGGTCATGGAGAGACTAGATAGTTTGTTCAGGGTCACTAGCTGCCACTTTTATAAAAGAATCAGTGCAAAACAATAAAAAAAAGTCTTTCCTTAAAATCTGTTACATGGAAGCATTTGCTTCAGCAGGTAGACTTCTACGCCTAACTGCAGTGAGACTTAATGTTGACAAATGCACAGAAGAGAGATGACGGTCCCAGGCCGATAAGATGGAAGCCGAGGGATGATGCATAAAGGGTCTTGCCCATTGATGCACTACAATACCCAACAGGACCTATACTCAGACCCAGGCTGTTCACTTCTAGGACCTATACACGCCTCCGCGTATATCCTTGGGTAGGTAAAATCCCTGTGCAAAAAAGAGGCCAAAAGATGGTTCAACTATACAACTTCGCTAAAAAGTCTTAAAATATAATGTGAGAAGAAAATTTGTATTTTAAGAAAAGCAACTAGGGCTGGAGAGATGGCTCAGAGGTTAAGAGCATTGCCAGCTCTTCCAAAGGTCCTGAGTTCAATTCCCAGCAACCACATGGTGGCTCACAACCATCTGTAATGGGGTCTGGTGCCCTCTTCTGGCCTGCAGGCATACATACACACAGACAGAATACTGTATACATAATAAATAAATAAATATTTAAAAAAAAAAAAAAAGAAAAGCAACTAGATCAAAGCTTCAGTGTAAGCTGAACCTGCCAGACCCCATCAAAATATACTAAACTTCTCCCACCTTGATTTATTAGTACATTTGTTGGGCAATTACAGAAGATAATGGCAAGCTGTGTTACCTTGAGAGATGGGGGGGTAGAGGGGTTTGGTCCCCTCAACTCTGGGGAAGTTAGAGAATTAAAGGGGACTGTTCTCAGTGCAAGCATCACTTGGAATACTTGTGCGTCACATAAAAACAGTGGGCAGTTCTTACTGCATTGTCATAGAAGGCCCTGTCCTGCTGGCCTGGGGACTCAAGCAGTGACTGTGGAAATCCCCACACTGTCCCTGCCCTAATGCTGCTCAGCCTGTTCCCTCTACCATGGTCCGCTTCAGCACTGCCTTTGCATACTCAGAAATAAACAAAACTGAACTTACAATTCCATCCTTTAGCTGAGTAAAAGACTGTTAAACCTGAGCTCTTTCTTGGGGTGTTTTCTTGCGTACTGATCTGTCATAAGCATTGTGATCCTCTGAGCTTCCCAGCCTGCCTGGAGGCCTGCGTCACTTCGAGGCCCTCACACACTAGGCCGGAAGCACACATGCAGAAGCTCCTCAATCTTTGGGTCATCCTAACAGAGATGAGTCAAATGGACGTACTCTTCCCTTTGACTCGGTTCCAGTGCAGGTCACGGGTCAAGGAGTGAGGGCCATACAAGCTGCACCCCTGAGCAATGCAGCATGGTGACGAGTGGACACACGGCCAAACAGGACCATAAAGGCTAAGTCAGAGGCTGAAAAGTCAAAAGTGACTCAGTGCAGAGTAGCCAGGCCTTACAGGCAGATCCTACTCAGTAAAATGCTACATAGAGTGGACCTGGACCCAGAACACAGTGGAGGGAACGGGCAGGCGGAGACTGAAAGTTCCAGCCGGTCACTCACTAGTTGTACGACCTTGGAAAAGCTACTTGGTATTTCTGAGTCAGCATCTTCATTCGTGAAAGATGACCAACAATGGCTCATTATAAACTGGGCACAGCAAAGATGAAATCTCCACATGTGGTAAACGTTCTGAAAAAGACAGCTATAGAAAACAGCTCTGGCTCCTACATTTTGTTTTAAATGAATAGGAAGCGCTTCCCCGTGCTTATTAGAGGAGTAGCAAACAGCCAGCGTGTCTACAAGGGCCTTCTGTTGAAGGCCCGGTTCGCTCTCTCATTCTCGTAAAGGGACCGGAGTCACTCTCCAGACCACAGAGGCCATGGCCAAGACAGTCACACTGGATCCAGTCTTGAACCTTGACAACTACATAAAGACTTAGGGACACAGCCTCAGACGCCTCTCCCAAAACGTGACTTGGACAAAAAGAACAAAGGCTGTTCTGGGATGCCTTGTCACCCCACAGTATTTTAAGGGGGTGGGGGGAGGTGGTTAGCAAAGCAATCCTGGCTAGAGTAATGAACTGTCTTCTTCCTCAATGTTTTATTAAGACATTTCGGAGAGTCTTCCCACCCTCTCCCATAGACCTCTTCTAGGCACCCAACTTACCTCTAGCCAACCCCACTACCACCCTCACCAGCCCACAGCCTTTCCACAAGAACTCGCACGTGCCCCAAATAAGGCAAAAATCAGGGCTGACAGTTACTGAGAAAAAGTAAATCACTGAGAACCCTTGGTACTGAGGGAAGAGGAGACAGAACACAGATTCAGGGCCTCTCGTCCACACCTGAGGCACCTCTGCTCCTGGGCCAGCTTACCCCGAGTGGCGGAAGTCCTTCCACAGTGTTCTTCTTCCCAGAGAGGAGATCTGACACTGGCCTTTTCTTGAGAGAGTCCCTCCTAGCTCGGTACCTCCCTGAAGTCGTGAGGTCAGATTCAGACATGGAGGGGGTTAACAGCCCATCTCTTCGGGGCCGATGGGTCTCCACAACCAGGGGGACGGTGCTAATGGCCTTCACCCTCTTCTCAGGCTCCGTAAAATGGGATTTGGGCTCAAGAATATGCAGAGGGCCGGCGACTGGAGTCACCGAAGCACAGGGGTAGTTCAGCTGCTGCTCCTGGGAGTAAGCACCAGTCAGGCGGGGCTCGGACAAGGCCGAGACGGCGTGTGCTCTGCTGCTGTCCTCCTCCAGGTCCTCCTCCTCCTCGCTGCTGTGTATCAACATGGTGGCATCAGAAAGGGACTTCTTGTGGCTGTATCTGCCACTTTCCTGCTCTTCGCTCTCCTCTTGCTTTGTTCTGTCAGAGAAGACGCTGGACTGGGAGCCTGCTGAGCAAGTCCGCGGAGCCACATCTGCAGCTGAGGCTGACATGGTCCTCTCCTTGAGCCTCAGGCCTTCAAAGCCGTGTGTGAGTCCCGCAATTTCAATACTGTTTCTCTTCTGTAGGTGGGCATGCCGGGCTGCTGTGAGGGGCTCGCTGACCTCCTGCAGGGAATGGGCCACGGGCAAGCTGTCCTCCTGAAAGGTCTGCACTGAGTGGTGGACACGCCTGGTGATGAGATCCGGATTGCTGCTGCTGATGTAGAGGTGCCGGGACAGGTCTGGGGTGCTGTTGGCGGGCCTCGGGTACGGGTACGGTGGGGGTGGCCGGTACACCTGGGTTCTCATAATGTTTGGAGCTGGATAGTCCTGGGCTTGGAGCTGCACATTTGTCAGCTCGGGCACACTGACGGCACCCACCACAGGCCGCCTCTCAGCAGGGTAGGGATACGGAGACTGACTGTGGAAACTGTAGTTCAGATTAAATGGGTAGTGGGCCGACTGGGGAGAGGTAAGGTGTGCGTGCTCCCGGATCTCAGGCTGGCTGTAGACCAGGGCGTCGGGCCTGCTGTATGCGTAGGAACTGCCGATGTTGAGGTTCCGCAGCGAGTGACTGTGCCTGTCTGCATGCACCAGGCCTCTGTTGAGCTGCTTCATCACAGTCTCGTAGTCAGGGGTTGGGCGGTAAGAAGGGGGGATCAGGGCACTGTGCCGATGGGATGGGATGTAGTCGGGCCTCATGACGTCACTGCCAGTAATACTTGGGTTGGAGGACATAGGGGAGGGCTGCAAGTAGGGCTGAGGGGTATTTAAGGAGTTCGTACTGTGTGCACTATAGACGCTGCCGTTGCGGATGCGACCGCTGAGGTCAATCTGGGTTCTGTCCAAACTTGTCTGGGAATGACAATAGAATCCATTCTTGCTGGGCACAAAGATGTTATCTGAGGAAGGAAAAGGTTTTAAAAGATCTTTAAAATGTCTTAAATTGGACTCATTACTCCAGTCAAATACTGAGATAGCCCTGGAAGAACTTAACTTCTCTTGCTAAAACGACACAGCTTCAGCGCACTAAGTGGCCCTGGGAGCTTCAGCATCCTCGCCTATAGGATGGGGTAAGTCTGCCTGCTTAAATCTCACCTCTGGGATGACGAGGTCTGCCGCTGAAAGTGAGGTACTTAGGATCTGACCAAGTCTAAGCCCAATATTGAAAGTATAAATCGTATCACAAAATAATCTTTCTTCTGAAAGTTAAAAAGATGTGTTCTACTACAGACAGGAAGCAGGCGTTGTGCAGCACTGTGAAACTCAGAGGCACTGTTGAAGCACTGAGCCATGTGGGTAGGCACTGAGCTAGGGCAGGAGCCAACAATCTGTGAACATTTCCTTAAGTAAAATTTTAGTTTGTTTGCATAGATTCTTATTTAATAATAAAAAAAAAACCCCACTATCAAAGGGCACCAGTACAGCAGGTACAGAGCTTCCCGTCCAACAGGGAGGGTCACTGGTCGTGTAACTCCACCAAAGGCCCAGAAGCCAAGAAGAACCAGGCTAAGGTAGCTGGAGTTGCTCCACCCAGCCACCAGTTGAGCAAGATGTGGATCCAGAGCCGCAGGCTCAGGCTACCAATCCTACAGTGCCGGTGTGCCTGGCTGGGCTGGAAGAGGCCATCTTTCCTCCACCTGACCTGCACCTCAGCCGTCAGGGCCTACAGAAAGCATTGTCTGGGTGATTCAGTGGCTCCATGGGGGTGCAATGTCTGATAACTGCTGGGCACATTGTATTGGGCATGCAAGCAGCTCTGGGAAGGCCATTCGCATGCCTCTCTCCTGCTGCACTCAGCTGCCTTATCCCAGGGTTCTCCATCTGCAGAAGACTTGGCCATTGCCAAATCTCTAGATTCCTTTTTTGGTTACAGATTCCTCACCTGGGTTGTCTAGACCAGTGTGACACCTACCGACCTAGTGTCCCTGCCTCCAGGCTCTCTAAGAGCACACAGGACTATACCCCTTCATCCCTTGGTGCCAAACACATGCATGTGGCTAGGAACAGTAAGGAGAAAGTGAGCAGAAAGTTGAGAGCCAGTTTCTGAGGACCCCTCCTCCCATTTCCCCAGTGCCCTGACCTACAACATTACAGACAGAAAAGGCTCCTCCAGTCTGAGACCCCGATACAGGCTGACATGGAACAGAGCCCACCTGCCAGGACACAACAGACAAGGATTCTGATCAAGAAGTAAAGCAATTGAGAGTTTTAAATGTTGTTAGCACAGCAGAATCAGACCATCCTGGCTGAACAGGAGCATGTGGGCTGGAAGGTGGTTGGGATAAGGGTGTGTGGGTGACAGAGCAGAGGGGCAAAGCCAGGGTCCAAATAGAACAAGCTAGAGAGGAGCAAACTACCTGCGGGAAGCTGGATGAGAAGAATGGTAAGGGAAGGCTGAGGAGTACGGACATAGGCAGGGATGATCATGCACATAGGGAGGTTAGCGGAAGCTCTCTTCAGGTGAGTTGGGGATGCAACTGCTAGTGAAAGGAACAAAAGGATAAGGACCTTTGTGGAGCAGGGGGACAGGGAGGCAGGGGTACAGAAGATAGTGTGTGATGCTACAGGTTATGGGTATTTAGCTGAGTGGGGAAAATTACATGCATCTCAGGATCCACAGAACCAGAAGAGTGACTTCATCATAATAAAGAACCACAAAAACAAACAGACTTACAGGGTAAAGCAATGAGCTCCAATTTAATATTCAGTTTGCAGCAAGCCCTGCTAGTTGACACCAGTTCCTGAGAGACAACTATTCACTAGGGAGCCTCCATGCAGGGTGCCCACCTGTCTGACTGCGGGAAACAAGGCAAGGGTGGACCACGGGAATGATGTCAGGGTGGGAAACGAGCATCTGAGTCACCCTTAGAGAAACTCTTTGCGAAGGAGCTGCTGTGGAAGCCCCTCAGGAAAGAAAGACACCAGACAGGTCTTTGTGACACCACCTAACACTAACAGGAAGACGACCTAAGGGTGTGGAAAACCCCGGAGAGGGAGTAAGGGGGAACCAATGGGCTGGAGCATGGAGACATCACTCTCAGACCGAGTGTAGTAAAAAGGGGAAGATAAAATAACCCAAACCATTGTTTGAAGAAGAGAGGAGAAGAAAGAGCGGCAGGGTCATCATAGCCTGAAGTCAGAGGATGAGCAGCACAGAGACAGAAGGCAGAAGCCTTGTCCCCATGGTCAGAGAGGCTACGGTACAAGTACAGACAGGTATGTGCAAAGAAGAGGGGACAGGAATAGGACAGGCCCAGGGGACAGTGAGCTCATCACCACTGTTCTGCTCCGCGGTTGCCTTCCTCACTGTGGGGACGTCCTCAACACTGCATAGAAGATCTAGTTGTCTTTCTGTCTCCCCAGACCCCGTGCCCTACAGAACAGGCAACGAACCCCACTTCCCAGCAGCCCCTTCTCCTGTGCCACAGCACTCAGCACCCGGAGCAGCAGACCCAGTCATAGCTGGAACTGATGATAGCCAGCCATCTGCTAGGCCTGGAGCGCTCTGGTCAGTGCCCCCGGCATGATGGAGAAATTGTAATGCATGTTCTCTTAGCAAAATAATCGTGATCAAATTATGAGCAAAGGCCTTATTTCCACTATTATATTCTAAGCCTCTGTGTACAGAACTGCTCATCTGCACCCCCTTTCTGGCCTTCAGTGGTTAGAGGTTACAGATAAATGTCACACAGACGGTTGAGATTTGGCACGGAGGCGCTGCCGTACACACACAGCTGAAGTACCAAGTGCTGTGTCAGGCAGGGATAAAACATTTCTGGGTATCTTCTGTAACAAACAAACAAACCAGCATTGTTGGTTGCTCGATACGGTGGCACATGCCTGTAATCCATCACTTGGGAAACGAGGGCTGGAAAAATCACCAACTTAAGGGAAGTCTGGCCTAAAAGAGATTTCCAGGACAGGAGGCAGCTGAGGGAGTTGTCAGTAGCTACACTGGGGCTCAGCTGAGCCCCACACATTTCAGGAAGAACATGAAGCAGTGGCTTTTTCTGGGACCCCAGGATGGCTATAATCAGGACAGTTTGGGGCACAACTGCAATAAGAAACCATCCAGACTTCAAGATCTCTAGGTCTTCACAGAGTTACTCATAGATACAGCTGTGCACAGCTTTGCAGACTCAGTGTACTTTACCTTGGGAAGAAGCAAATGGCTCTGTATAATGTCCATTATAATGCAGCTGGGGTGGGGGAGGCATCGCATAGGGCTGGGGTTTAGGCTAAGAAATGGAAAGTTGGACATAGAGTTAAAACACATCGCCCATGTCAAAAAGGTAAAGTCATTCTTTGCTGGACTCTTTCTCCTCACTAAAAAGACCTTCTGCAGGAGTTAAATGTATTATAAATGGAAAACAACCACAAAAATAAAGGAAGTCTTAACATCTGTCAGTTCCAACACCGCCCACGTGGCAAAGTCAAGCCTGAGGCACTGACACCAGCGATACCAGACAGCACAAGAAAGTCTGCATCCAAAAAGTTATAAACAAGAAGGAATGGATACAAGCCTCCTTGTCTAAACCCATGAATAGAAAAAGCTTTTATGCACTACAAACCCTATAAGACAAAGTCATCAAGTAAATTAAATACCTACTTAGGATTTAACTGGCTAACCAGTTAAAATTCATAATATTTGGTTGTATCTAATATTTGAACAAACATAATAATACTAAGGTGAACTTACGGAAGTTACCATATCATTGGATAAAAATTATCAAACACCAACACACATTTGTGATTCAAACTCAACATACTGCCCAAAGCAGATTTTAATTAAAGAGAGTGGTATCGCTAAGAGATAAGAGGTGATCAAGTTCCTTTTCTTACCAGAGACATCCTGGAAGATGAGCCCCTCCTGACTGAGTTCAACGTGGCAGCCTGAGTTTGCCTGTGGGAGAAGACAGCTGTGAGCCCAGCACACACTTCCTACAATACGACAATAAACCAGATCTAGGAAGGGAGCCGGTGTGGTGGCTCCCACCTGCAGCTGCGGCATGCAAGGGGCTAAGGTGTGCTGAGGTTTGAGCCTTGCTGTGAGTGAGGTCGGTCTGGTGGTGCCTGAATCACAGGTTGTTAGGATACAGACAGAGGAAGACACTGTCACAAAACAGCAATAACCAAGAGACATAGACAACTAAAACGAGAAAGATTCTAAGGCAAATGGCAAGGTCGAACGTGCCATAAATTACAGAAGAGAGTTGTCACTTCCTAATGTAGGACTTCACAGCTTCCCCAGAACAAAAGGACACACTTCTTTTTGAAAACACACACACACACACACTTATTTCTTTGCGTTTGTTTTACTGAAGTGTGAGTGGGTACGGCATAAACACGTGCATTAGATTCTTGCCAATGTTAGTAATGTCCATAATTTTGTCAAGGATTTTTAATTTACCAAGAGCGTGTGTGATGCACAAGTGATTAACACATCCCATGACAGTGACTGGCGGGCGCTCTAAGGACCATTACTAAAGCTCTGTCATCACAAAATAACAGATAAGTGTACTGACTCAGCGAATGTGCTTAAGGAAGCCTCTTTTCTTCTAAACTAGCATTATTCTTAGCATTCTGATAATGTCTGTATTACACTCGGAATATTTGCTTATTTTTACAGGACCTTTAAAATAAAGAAAACTATTGGACATTAGGATTTCCCACTAATCAGTAATGCAGTAATCAGGCGATGACTATGCACTTATGAGGGGATTTCTTTAAACAACTCTCTTTCCTATGCCTGGAAAACATTCAGGGTGCTGGAGAATAATGCACACTCGTTTCCTGGCAGTGAACTTTAGGGTTTTACTGTGCAGCTGTATCTACTTCCTAATAGACATGTCTATCTTTCCAATGTCATGTCAAGTATTCAGCCTGCAGGGTGCTTGTGGGTTTTTCTAGAGTGCCCCTTAAATGTACATAAGACACTGATTCTTGATATTTTGAAACTTACATTGCCTCTGGGTACTCGCCATGGTCCAGCCTAGGTTTAAAGAACTGTGTTCAGCCTACCAATGGCTCAGCATCTAGATGAACTGAGCTTTTAAGATCATTAAAGCTGGGTACGGTGGTGCATGCCTTTACTCCCAGCACTTGGGAAGCACAGGCATGCGGATTTTTGAATTGGAGGCCAGCCTGATCTGCAGAGCTATTTCCAGGACAGCCAAAGCTACAGAGAACCCTGTCTCAAAACATTCCCCACCACCACCAAAAAAAAAAAGCATCATAAAGTCCACAGTGAGAGAAGGAGCTGCTTATAGGACACTTATTAACAAACACCTAACCACATCTCCACAGCTGGCCAGCCTGGACAAGATTCCGTCTTCAGCATGTGAAGTACAGAATCCAAGGATGCAGGGCTTGGAAGCAGAGGCAGCCATTCTTACTCACTGGCATCTTGCTGGCAGCATCCAGTGGGAGGGCAAAAGCAGAAGCCAGTTCTGCTGAAAACAAAGCAAAGGAGCACCAACCACATCCACCTGCCGAACGGTCTGACCTAGGCAACCCCGCTGCTCGCTCGCTCGCTCTAACCATCTGCCTGCTCCCCAGTCGCTAGGGATGCTTTCTGTGCTGGTTAGCAACGCTGAGCGTGGAGGCGGCTAAGGCTCCTAGGTCAATATCTAGAACGTGTGCGCTGGAGAAGATGACGAAAGGCTGTCAGCTCAGTGAATACACGATCTTGCTTGGCAAAACTGTGCAGCCTGCATGGGTTATCTCGTGGAATCTGAACGACACCACCAGGGAGGTCCCGTCGTCGGGTTTACAAATGAGGAAAGTGATACTTAGATTAAGTAGATCACTCCTGGTCACATGGCAAACAAGTGACAGAACCAGCATCTGAACAGGCAGGTCTGTTGGATGCCTGAGGAGTTTCTGACAATGTCCTTAGCCCTAGCTAACTCATAAGCTCCATGGAGGAAACAGACAAACCATGGCACAAGCAGTACCCAGCACACGCCTGTGCACAAGCCGCCCTTGACTGTGTTGAACACAGGAATGGCACAGTGAGTGGGGACAGAAGTCTGTGTTCAGTGAACATTTCTCAGCTAAGATGTCTCAGTGGGTAAAAGCACACACATGTAAACCTAGCAACCCGAGTTCAAGTCCTGGATCCTACAAGGAGTCAGGAGAGACCCAGCTTCCAAATGTACACCCCCACACACTAAATTAACCAATGATTTAAGACTGTTAGCATTGTCTCACTTGCTCTGTGAGCCTCTTCCCAGCTGGCCATTTGGTTATTTGATGCCAGCAGAGGGCAAGCTTTGATCACGTGTTAGAAGGTGGAAATACCTCAGGATGTTTGTCTCAATGCCTTTCCTCCTGGGCTTTCCTTAATAAGATGGTGAAAAACAAAACCTCCTGTTTTAGGGTAGGCCAGAGGTCACATCCAGGCCACCATAAGGTCACTGACCTGGCTCTGGATCCCTACCCCGACTTGCCACTGTGGGCAAGCAGAGCTAATCCCGGGCAACAGGCAGTACTGACGGTTAAGGGCTGGCCTCACTGGAGGTCACAGTGATCATCTACCCAAGTACCTCACTCCACCTCCAGGAGAGCTCCTGCCGCCAAGCCTTATTAGGGAGGGCAGGAGACCCATCCCACTGCGGGGCCTGTGACAGGCCTTTTATCTCCTAGAGCTTCTTTCCACCCTCCTTCCAGGGTCTGATGGGCCCAGTGAGTCCTCCTCAGTCTTCTGCGGGCTCAGGAAGCCAGAAGGAAAGGAGGGCCCTGCATCTTCTTCCAGACCCGTGAGCTAACGGGCTTCTGACCACCAAAGGAGGACACTGGCTGCTTCCATGTTTACCCACAGCCGTGAGCTACAGGGCTAGCTCATCTGCCTGCACTAGCCACCAGCATGCGGCTGACTCTCCAGAGAGAGGCTCTCTCACTTGGTTTTGTAGCCTCGTAGGTACAACTCATATACTTTTTTTTTGGGGGGGGGAGAAGAAAGCCCTTAACCCAGGAAGTTTTGTGCCACCCTGCATATTTTTAGCCTCATATAACTGAGGAAGGCTGATTACAGCCAGCCCAGCTCTGGGGCTTGAGCTACTAGAAGAAGCCTTTTGATCTGACTGACATTATTATCTCATTTAGTTCCTAATATAGTCCTGAAGGAGAGTCAAGAGAAGGTCTCATTATTAGTGTTTACATATATACAAACCAATGTGAGACTGTAAGCTACATGTAAAGCTACTGTTACCTCCAGTGCCTTGTCTGGGTGGGAAGAAAACTTCTGGATCCTGTCACTGTAAATATCGCCTGGGCCAAGGTTAGATGAATTGCAGCCACCCCACACCACTGTACTACAGAAAAGGGCATAAAGGAGGGATCTGTAGAATAACCCTTTTGTACACTGTGAATATCCATTACTCTCACTGGTTAATAAAGATGCTGATTGCTCTATAGTAAGGCAGGATAAAGTTAGGAGGGACAGATCAAACTGAGGATACTGGGATGAAGAAGGGCAGAGTTGCTGGCAGACGCAGAGAGAGCAAGATGGCATGCCATACTGAGAAAAGCTACGAAGCCACGAGGCAAAGCATAGATAAGAAATATGGGTTAATTTAAGTGTAAGAGTTAGCTAGTAACAAGCCTGAGCTATCAGCGGAGCATTTACAATTAATATAAGCCTCTGTGTTGGTAAATCTGGGACTGGTAACTGGGACTGAGAAAGAAACATCCGCCAAAAGAGGGGTGTGGATACTGTAGGAGAATGAATCCTTTCTATGGAAGCAGATTCCATCTCCAAACCAAGGGCCGACTCGGACACACAACTCCAGTTTTGTTAACTACCCATCACCCCTCACTTACCCAGCTGGACCATGAGAACAAGGCCTACCAACACCTCAGAGTCACTGTAATATTAGATGTCACTAGAACTGTGTTGACAGTCATCAAGAAATAGCTATAAAAATGGAAATTATTTTCAGCTTTCTTCCCCATCGAAACACAAAATGTTAATAGTATAAGCTTCATTTGCTGACCCAGGAAACAAACATGTAGAGTGTAATATATCTGTTTTGCACAGAATGACTATATATAACTACACTAATAGTTCCTGGATAGGCAGAAATTAAAAATAAAATTTCAAAATTAGTCCTTCATACATAGAAGTTCTAAAGAGAATCAAATGTTCTTCACAGAAGAATAATGTATGCAGTTAATATCATCTTTGTTATAATGTATGCAGTTAATATTATCACATTTGGCAATATCCCAAAAATTAGATTTCTAAGACCTCAACAATTCTCACACATATACTGCTTTTTCTCTCTGAATCTTAAAATTATTAAACGATGAACTGACAAAATATGCTTTTAAAAGGCATTAGTCACAACCCAGCACGGGTTTACCAGAGGGCATTGCATGTGATGTTTTATTAGTATGACTGTAGCTGCTATTTTCAAGAAAAGAAATGAACTGAGGTGATGATGGCTTATTACAAATAGTCTTAAATTTATGAAAAGTTTCAAAATGAAAATATTATGTCCTAATAGATTTTGTTTATTATTTGGATATAATTATTATATGCAGAAATAATGTCACAACGCTCAACTTCAAGGAGCCAAGCCAACCAACGGTGTTTCTGGATCCAGGACTCCTGGCCCCCCTGACTGTAACACTCTCATACACAATTTCCAGACTGAGCAGACAGCAGAAAAGGCAGCCATGCCACAAAGAATTGGTTGACTGTTTAAATGAACACACGAAGGCAAGCATCACGGTTTCTCTCTTACGTAAGATTCCCTGCAGAGTGGGTGGGGGCGGGTGAGAAAGTAAGAGGAAAAGCTGCCTGCAGGGACTCAGGTCAATAATCCCAGCACTTGGGAGGCTGGAGCAGGAGGATTCCTACAAGTCTGAGGCCCCCCTGGGCTACATAGTGAGTACTGAGCCAGGAAGAACCACAGGGATGTAGACCGGGAAAGAAGGCGGAGCTGGACTGAGAGCATGCGGGAATGACTAGCAACAGTCCTTACATGCACGTGTGGACGTGTCGGAAAGAACTGACTTTCTACAATTCACATATATATATTTTTTTTTTTTTTTTTGGTTTTTTCAAGACAGGGTTTCTCTGTGGTTTTGGAGCCTGTCCTGGAACTAGCTCTTGTAGACCAGGCTGGTCTCGAACTCACAGAGATCCGCCTGCCTCTGCCTCCCAAGTGCTGGGATTAAAGGCATGCGCCACCACCGCCCGGCTTACAATTCACATATATTAAAAGACAAATCTTTTCTCAAAATGCTGACCAGGACACTGATTAAAAACTATAAAGTATACAACTCCCAAGCTAGACATGGTAGCTTTTTATCCCAGCACTTGGGAGGCAGAGACTAACAGATGGATCTTGGTGAGTTTGAGGCCAGCCTGGTCTACACAGCAAGTTCCAGCCCAAGCCTCTACAGTGAGATCCCATTGCAACAAAACAACAATAAAAAGAACCATACTCTCAGACTGGGAATTATAGCTCAGTGGTAGAGTGCTCGCCTAGCATGGAGTAAACCTTGGGCTCAATTCCCAATGCCCCAAAGCAAAGGAGAGAAAAGGAACAAAAAAATTCCTTTCTTTTTAACATCAAGGGTTATATAATGGTTCTAATATTATGGAAACTGGGCAAAGTGGACCATTCTCATAATCCAGGAGACTAAGGCAGGAAACTCCCAAGTTCAAATCCAGCCTGGGTTACATAGCAAAACCCTGCCAAAAAAAAGAAAAAAAACTAGTTGAGAAAAACCTTAGAGGCATTTTATAGCTATAAGAAGATGCCCCAATGCTAAAATGGAATGTAATTTCATAAAAACAAAAGGACTGTGGTATCAGAAAAAGATATCATTTGATAAAATTTGCCATTCTGGACAACGCAAAGAAGTTTGAGATTAAAATTTGAAAATCAGGGCCAACAACATGGCTCAGCAGGTGGAAGGAGCTTGCTGCCAAGCTCAAAGAGCTAAGTTCAATCTCTAGAACCCACATGGTGGAGAGAACTGACTCCCCAGGTTGTTCGCTGACTTCTACACGTGGCCCCCTGACACACATACAAAATAAATAAATAAATAAATAAATAAATAAATAAATAAATAAATGCCATTTCCAAATGATTTCCCACAATTCTCACAGCGGGAGATACTCACAGGTCACACTGGTTTAGTCTGTAAAATCTGTGCCGTGCAACACACAGTCTCCACACGTACTTGGCTGTTTCCATGTCTTCCTGGCAAAGGAACATGAGCAGAGTGGTAGAGAGGCACACAAAGGAAACACTTCTAACGCAGAACTGCCCAAGAGCAGACCTAACTGGTACGCATCGTGGCTACGCCATCTCCCATCCACCATGACTTTCATTTCCCAACCCCGCATCTAACTATGAATTCGGTAAGAATTTAATTATGAAAGCAAAGTAATCTCTTCAAACAGTTTCTAAATGATTTGGAATCTTAAAACACGCTTGGTTTGAAAATGTCCTATTTTTATATAGTATCAACTTTTACTCCTGAGAAACACTAGGGCTTTTCAAACTGAACGCTTGCCTGGTGTCTTCACATTGCAAATTCCAGTTAAGCAGCACTGCACAGCTGCTCCCCACAATGGTGGCCGGGCTCTTTCCCCTCTACTTTGTCTCTTTATGCTTAATTCAAAAGTCACTTGGATCCAATAATATGAATACAAAGACTCATTTACTCAACAATATTTAATGTGCAGCCACTTTTTGCCAAGTGCCATTTTGTAAAATGCAAAGCGTAACAGTTTATGTTTATAGAACTCTAAGTTAGTGCCACACCCCCACCCCAGGACACAAACAGGAACGCAGAGGCGCTGACTTGCTAACTCATGGGGAAAGCATGCCATGAAGATTCTCTGTGTTCACTCACAGTTTGAAACTGGATGGTCTCCTCTTTACTTGCCAGCTCTAATGCAAAGAAGGACTTGTTGTGGGACATGTTAGCAATGTCATGCCACCTAGAGAACAACAGACAACGGTGAGCGCACGCTGGGACAGGAAACACATCGTTTTTCGTTAAGTTTGGTACATGAATTAACACCAGTAACTCATTTTAGAAATAAAGTAGTTTTTCAGCTAGCACACATTTTCTAACTGGAATGACAACAGCTAGCTGCTAAAAGTAAAGGCATGTGTGGGAAATGAAGGACGAGGGTTTGGGAGAGACCAACCTCATGTGGTGCTTTGAGTGAGAAATATCCCCATAGGCTCATGCACTGGAGCACCTGCTCCCCGCTCGGTGGTGCTGTGTAGGAGGTTATGAAACTTTCGGGAGATGGAGCCTTTCTGGAGGAAGGGGGGGGTCTTTGAAAGTTTATAGACTTGTTCCACTTGTATGTGACACCTTCCACCAAGCCTCCTCTGCCACTGTGGACTTCAACCCTTTGGAGCTGTAAGCCAAACTAAACATCCTTAAGTTGTTTTTGGTCATAGTATCTTATTTCAGCAACAGAAAAGTAAGTGATACACCTAATTTGCTTGATAGGCTTAACAATCAAACACCCTCATGTCAGCTTGCTGTTCAGGCCTCACTGTGTATTGACCAAACATTTTAAAGAGCATCTATTATCACAATGATGATAATTGTCCCAAGGGATGCTAAAATCACAACAGTGGTGGTCCCTGAAGAGACCTGGGAGGCTGGAAGAGCAGCAGACAACACAAAATCAGACATCCTGGTTAGCAGCTAAGGTCAACAGGACAAAGCAAGTGGGCAAAAGAGTGACGTGCACTGACAGCCCGTGGGGGAAGAGAATGCTAAATGCTCAGGAACCAAAAAATTAATTCAGTAGGAAATGAAACCTATACTGCATCTCCTAACTTTATCATCTTCAGCTTTTACAGACCACACTTGGTCTTTATCACCCATCTTTGTAATGTTATCAGAAGGAAACTGACCAGAAGATAAAACACCAAGCCAATCAATCAGTTCTCCCCAGAACCACCAGGGACTAGAGGTGTGGCTAATTCTGAATGCGAGTTTAGACATGTGCAATAGAGCCCTGGTTGAGCAGCCCTACTGGAAATCCAAAGCTCCTGAACATAAAGCATTTCAAGGGGAACTCTTTCCCCCTCCACCAGAGCAGGGACACACCCAGGGCCTCGAAAACATGAGGTGAGTATTTTACCACTGCCCACCCCATCTTTAATTGAGAATTTTTGGACTCTGGATGTCTAGTTTGTATTATATTTATTTAGTTAAAATTTGTTAAATCAAAAGTCATTTACTGACTTAGTGCTCAGTAGTTAACCCTGAAGATTATTTGCATCATCTCAAATGAGGAAAATTTGAGAATTCCTTTGCAGGGAAGAAAGCAACCAACAGAATGCCTTCAGTTTCCATACGGCCTCTGGGTATTGTCAGTCCTGCTGTCCAAGTGAAGCCCTAATCCATTTTCCTCTCCCTGTGCCCCAGCTCGGCACGTTGGCAAGACTTCCTATAACCAGGTTGGGGACGAGAGCCCACTTGTCAGGAAGCAGGCCCGCACAGGCAGTGCAGCATAGGACTGGGGCTCTGCTCCCCAAGTCATGTCTATTTTGTGTGGTCACTGTCACTCTGGATAATTCAGGGCCCAAAGAAGAGAAGGAAGAGATGCCATTTTAGGGAAAAAGTTCTTAACGGGGAAAACAGTTCTCAAGAATAAAATGGAAAACAGAAGGAAGAAAAGCTATTTTAAAAGAAAGAGAAGGTAGTGAGTGAGGGGGAGGAAGAGAAAGATGGAGGGAGTGAGGGGGAGAGGGAGGAGGGAGGACAGAGGAAGGGAAGGAGGGAGGAAGGAGGGAGGGAGGGAGGGAGGGAGGGGGAGGAAGAGAAAGATGGAGGGAGTGAGGGGGAGAGGGGGGAGGGAGGACAGAAGGAAGGGAAGGAGGGAGGGAGGGAGGGAGGGAGGGAGGGAGGGAGGGAGGGAGGGAGGGAGGGAGGGAGGGAGGGAGGGAGGGAGGGAGAGCAGGCAAGCAATGTGCCTGGGAGCCGTGCCTTACATACAAAAGCTGAGTTCTAGTCTAGCTATGCCTGTCAATGGGTGACTTTGGACAAATCACTTGGCTTTTCTAAGCCTTCATTATCTCATATGAAAACTGGCAGTGATATCTGCTACCCTGAGTTATTATGAAGATGAGGATGACATGAGCATCCGGTTTCTGATAAATTGCACTCAATGAATGTTGGACACAAAGGAATCAAGAGACAAAAGTGGTAGATATGCCTCACTACTGGATAAAAACAATATAAACCTGTTTTTATTTCAATCAATTGAAAATAGAGTAAAAATGCAAATGTTTTTACAACATCCTAACGCAGATTTTCTAAGATTACAGATTTTAAAGAACTATAAAGGTAAACAATATAACGTAACTTAGTATGTTTACAGTATAAATAGAGGCGATCACATTGGTCCTGACCTGGAAGCTTCCTCCCTGCTGGCTAGCTTTCCTAGTACCTGAAGGTGCTCTGCAGGGTGCTAGGGGGAGGGACGCCATCAACAGTCTTACCCAGCTGTGAATGCTGAAGCTACAATGACTGGCATAGCAAGATATGCCTACAGGCGCAACAGTGTTGCAAGTGTTCTAGAGTAACCAACCATTTTCTGGTTGAACGGAAGGCTAGATCCACACAGGCAAAGAGGAGAGAACCCCATACGTTGTACTGTGATCTGACAAGAACCCAGGGTTGGGGAGCTCACTGGCCAGAAGGGAAAAACAACCATTTTGCTAAATGGTCAGAGAGTATCAAACTGGTATCTCTATCTCCATTGATTAGTGCCACTCTCAGAACCTTAGAGAAGTTTCTTGGTGCTGGGGTCGGTGGCTGGTGGGTAGTTAGCACAGAAACTCAAGCAGGTAAAATACAGAGAGCAATTGTTTGTGGGGGCTCACCCAAAAATGGTACATCACATCCCCTCCCCCCACACACACACCAAGGCTCAGGGAGCATCAGGAAAGACAGATTATAAAAGCCAAAGTTCAGGGAGGAATGGAGTGAAACGCTGTCTTCTAGGCATGAGAGGGCTGCTGACATTTGTGAATTCACGGCAACTGTGCCGTGCACAAGAGCAAACCCAGCCCCACCCTTCGCTGAGGAGCTACTGACAGTAGAAGGCTTCGTGGGGAGGACGTCATCTCGTGGGCTGACCACGCTCCAGTGTATGGCCCCATACCCATGAGCACATGGACTCCACGGGTTTCAGATATATTATGTACAGGGACACAAAGTCGGGGAGTATATGAGAGGAGTGAGGGGGAAATATGGAGGGATGAATATAATCCAAAAACACTGTATGGAGATAAGAAAACTCAAAGAATTAATAAAATATTACATGTCCAAAAAGATATGAATGGAACACAGAATCCTACGAAGTGACTTGAAGCCATCTGCAAATTGACTTCTCGGAAACTGCGCGCCACCTCAGCACATCCTTACTACTACATACACCCCGAGGGCTGCACCCATGAGCAGCTGCTCTTTATAACTGGGGGAATCAACCCCGAGAAAGCTGAGGTTTACTGAGATGCTGGCATGGTAGCGATTTTGTTACATACTACAGTCAAAAGATGTAGTAGGAGCTGCGGGCTGTGTTCCTGCCGCCCCAGCTCCTGGTTGCCTGGCTAGCTTATGCCCCGAAATAACAACACACAAACTGTATTCATTTAAACACTGCTTGGCCCATTTCTATTCATGTGTGTAGCACCCCAAGGTGCGCTTACCGGGAAGATTCTAGCCTACGTCCATCCTGGGTTGGAGCTTCATCGCATCTGCCCAGGAGAGGGGAGCATGGCGTCTGGCTCTGAGAGGAGCTGCCCTGCATCTGAGCTCACTTCCTCTTCCTCCCAGCATTCTGTTCTGTTTACTCCACCCACCTATGTTCTAACCTATGAGGGCCAAGCAGTTTCTTCATTATAAAACCAATGACCTTCCTCCATCAAAAAGAAAGCCCAGATTTTCCATAGTGAATAAACAGCCCCAGAAACCAGAACTCACACGAAAAAAAAAAACCAAACAAACAATAAAACAACAACAACAAAAAAAAAAGCCCTCCCCATCCAAAGCAGAAATGGCCTCTCTGTGGCAGCAGGGCCACACGATTGTAAGCATTCACTACCAGGCCATCACTATGAGCTCCTTTTCTGCACATCTGGTTTTGAAGACAGTAACGAACCAATTAATCACTGTATTTGGGTAACATTTAACTCTAGAAAAAGAATATCTCCATTTTCTAATGAGACCTTAGGGGAAACTTGCCAGCAATAACTACCTTTAAGTATTTAAAACAAAACAGAGAAATACCTGAACACCACAGGAGGCCTTCCGTTCTTATGTTTCACAAAGATGCCGTCAAGACAAGCCCCGATGGATATGTCGCTTCCTTGGCTATCCTAAAAGGAGGAAAAAGGGAAGAAACACTTGGGAAACTGGCCTGTACGGACAAAAGCATCCACCTCACTGACCTTGTTTGTCAGACAGAAGACCTGCAGGACAGCCACTCAGAAAAAAACTGTCAGAATGGTGCAAACTCATTACCCTGCCGGTAAGGATGGAGATAGGAGGAATTTGTTCTTTTTTAAAAAATGCCTTTATTATTACGTTTACTTGTTTACTTTGTGTATGGGTGCACACGTGCCACAGCGCACATGGAGAGGTCAGAGGACAACCTGTGGGAGTTGTTTTCCTCCTCCTACCGTGAGAATCCCAGAATCAACCTCAGGTCATCGGTTTTGGTGGCAAGTGCCTTAACCCTCTAAGCCAAGATTAGACTCTTAAGTACTCTATTTCTGGACCCTACCAAAGCACAAATTAGAATATAGGATTGTATTTTACTACAGATTTCTTTCCAAAAAAGACCCTAGTCATGCTATTCTCTCAAATAGCTACGTGTCATACCCATCAGTTCCCCTGTTGCCCCTACCCACCCACCCAGCTTTTTTTTTTTTTTAAACAGGATCTCACTCCGTTTCCTATTCTATTTTCAAATGACTCCCCTGTCTCAGCCACCAGAGCAGCTGGCAGTACGGGCAGGCAAAGCCACGCGCAGCTTACCTTGGCAGGGTAGCTCTCCTCTCCATAGCCGTCCATTCTCTCTACTTCCTGCATATACAGCGTCTCAGCCTCAGGAGCTGTTAGCCCTCTGCAACCCAAAGATGTTAGTGAGATTAATCCCAAATCTAAAAATTTTAAACAATGCTTTTCTTTAAAACTATACATTGATTTGGAACAGGACATTATAAACATTTCAAGCTATAAGCATCTGTGACTAGGTATACTGATCCTCTAATACTTATCAAAAACTGGCTACCCATGGAGCACTGTGCTAAATGCAGAGGGCAAGTGCGTGTGTGTGTGTGTGTGTGTGTGTGTGTGTTATATAACCTAACGCTTTAGGAAAGCAAGAGTAGAAGCAAGGGATGAAGCAGCTCCCAAGATATCTTCAAGGCAAATCCAGGAGTTTTTACCTAAAATCGCAAGCAGTTGCTTACTTATCCTAACATATCAGGAAACACTTAGAATTCTGGTTTAAAAGCCGAATGATGGGGCTAGAGGAATGGATCTGCGGTTAAAAGCACTGGCTGCTCTTCCAGAAAACCTGGGTTAGATTCCCAGCCCCCACGTGGCAGTTCATAATCAGCCTTAACTCCAGTTTCAGATCTGATGCCCCCTTCTGACCTCCACAGGCCAACACGTGACACATGTACATACGTGAAGGCAAAAAAAACCCTCATACATCTAAATAAAATAAAATAAAATGTATTCAAAGACAAAATGACAAATGTAAGAAATAAGGGCAGGAAGAGGCCAGATGTAAATCCCTTCCAGCTCAGGTGACTGGAGCAGCAGAAAGACATGAGGAAGGAAGTGCACTTAAATCCATGGCCTCCCCTCCCCCGCCTCACTGCTGCCCCATCCCATGTGCCAAGGTGCATTCATCCCAGCCATCCCAGACTCTGCATTTCTTTGAATATATTGTATTCCTCGCATTTCTGAACCTTTGTGCACGTAGATGCCTCTTAGCATATCCCTAGCATCCACACATGGGCCTGCCAGTCACCAGTGTCCTCAGGGCTCAGCGTCTGACCATTCCTCCCGTCAGATTTTGGGTCTCCCAGTGCCGGCCCCCTACCCCACACAGTCCTAACACACTCTGCACACTTCCACTACACCCACTACTCACGCAATGGGTTGTGCTGCCTAGCGTTAAGACTGCTGGGAACACATTCTTGGAAGGGAGAGAATTATTCTGTTTATCTTTAAGCCAAACCATCCAGCATTCTACCTCATAAGGATAGAAAGTATGTATGGGTTCCTAAGTCTTTTTTTTTTAAAAAAATATTTATCTATTTATTATGTATACAATATTCTGTCTGTGTATGTCTGCAGGTCAGAAGAGAGCACCAGACCTCATTACAGATGGTTGTGAGCCACCATGTGGTTGCCGGGAATTGAACTCAGGACTTTTGGAAGAGCAGATAATGCTCTTAACCACTGAGCCATCTCTCCAGCCCAGGTTCCTAAGTCTTATTACTTAAATTAAAGTACAAATAAAAAGACAAAAAGCAGGATAACACGTTCCTGAGGGATCAAGTGCACTATGGGAAAAAATGGTTCACGTAGACATAGAGGTAAAGGGTAGGATTAGCAACTTAAGGAGAGCAGGAAAATACCCATGAGCATATGGAAAGGAATGCAGGAAGAGATGAGAGGACGATACCTTCAAAGGTCAGAGAGAGACTACAGGCCCAGACTGAGGGTTACAACCAGACACATCTACTTTCAATCACTTCTACCAAACACCAGAGACCTGAGTCATTCTGAGTTTAGTTTCCTTCATCTCTAAAACGGAGGTAATATTCTCCTTAAAAAATATTCTCCTTAAAGAATACTGGAACCAGGTGGTGGTGGCACACACCTTTAATCCCAGCACTTGGGAGCAAGAGGCAGGCGGATCTCTGTGAGTTCGAGGCTAGCCTGGTCTACTGGAGCTATTGGAATATAACTTTATATAAAGTATTTGAAATGCTATGTATTGGCTTAGAGTAAGAGCTAGCATCTTAGGAGATTTTTACAGCCAACAGAGAGTCACCAGCAGAGACAAATACATACAAGGATAGTCAGGGCAACAGACATGAGGACTCCCCAGAAGACAGAAATGCTGCTTCGAAAAGTATACAGGGGATCAATGGTCACAATGATGCATGTCTGTAATCCTAGCACTTGGGAGCCAGAGGCAGCAAGACAGCAAGTTTGAGGCTAACCTGGTTCTCAAAAATCTAAAAGTTAGAGGATGTAGCTCAGTGGTAAAGTGTCTGCCTACCATGTACAAGGCCCTGATTCAAACTCTAGCACCATTTACAGGAACGAAGGGAGGAAGGGAAGCAAGAAGGAAGAAAGGGAGGAAGGAAGGAAAGAAGGAAATAAGAAAAGAAGACAAGCCGGGCGGTGGTGGCGCACGCCTTTAATCCCAGCACTTGGGAGGCAGAGGCAGGTGGATCTCTGTGAGTTCGAGACCAGCCTGGTCTACAAGAGCTAGTTCCAGGACAGGCTCCAAAACCACAGAGAAACCCTGTCTCGAAAAACCAAAAAAAAAAAAAAAAAAGAAAGGAAGGAAGACAAAAAAGAGCACCTGGAGGGCTGAATTGTATAAGGCAAACTTCCATATAATCATACACTAATTTATCACACTTTTAATATATGGGGCGATGAACTGGTACCCTAAGGACTGGCTGCTTTTGGGATCTCCCCCCATTCCCCCACCCCTGTTTCCTCATTGATAAATGGATAATAATGGAAATGATGGGGATGCAGGTACTCAGAACAGCGAATGCCACTCTAACAGCAAACAAGCCGCAAAAAAGTTTAACACACAAAGTATGTTTCAGACTCCAGCAGCCATCAACTGTGCTCTTTTTCCTGGTGTTACCTGTATTTCTGATGCAGCAAGGCCACTTTTTGGGTTGCTTCTTCCAGCACTTTTTCATCCTGTAGCCACCCCTGCAGGAAACACAGAGCAGTAAGCACATGCATTCTTAAAGACTGAACCATTCTTCACTTCAGGCAAGCCTCTGAACAGTGCTAACACCAGGGGTCTTTGCAGTCTGTACAGTCACGATGCATCTAATGAGTTAATTACATGGCTTCTGCTCAGAAGCCAAAAGATCTGCCCTGCCTTCCCAGTTCCTCCCAGGGGAAGGTTCAGCTGAAGTTTAAGGTTGGTAACATTTATCAGAGCTGACCCGCTCACTCTGAAGAACATTGTACCCTCCTCGGCTGTTTCAGTGAGATGTTCACATCAATTTCTTCAACAGTAGTTTCAGAAAATACAAGGCAGGGTTTTCAACACTGATGGAAAGTCAGGTTCATTCCAACATTAACTTTATGATTCTCCAAAACTGAAAACAAATCCCTCTCCTTAGGCACAGCAAAGAACACCCATTTTTTGTTTTTATTTTTGGGTTTGGTTTGGTTTTGGTTTTTTGACACAGGGGCTTACTATGTAGCCCTGGCCCCTGGCTGTCCTGGAACCCACTCTGTAGACCAGGCTGGCCTTGAACTCACAGAGATCCACCCATCTCTGCATCTCGAGTGCTGGGATTGAAAGCAAGTGCCACCATTGCCCGGCCTAACTACCCACTTCTGTTCCTGTGAATTTACAAAGACCCAGAAGACTGCAACAAGGAAAGACTGGAACGTGAGCCGTTGACAAAAGGAACTGACTTTGTAATGTTAGTCCTGTTTAAAACATCTACCATGTGGACATTCATAGGTCGCTAAGAGTATAGGAATTAGCCATGTATTAAAAGGCCCAGTGTCAAAAGAAGTCTTACCACAGGGAGCAAGGCGAATTTCTGAAGAAAGTCTTGGGATTCATACTGATCAAAGTCACCAAAATCAGCTATATGGAATGATAAACATACACGTGTTGATTACATTTAATTTTTACAACAACACATTTACACAACCAAAATCAGTAGGTAAATGTGAATGGCACACTTGTGCTTCAGAAGCCAAATCTGTGCAACATATAACAGAGCAAGTTTTCAGAGTATCTTTTAAAAGTCATTAGGTAGATTCGGGCATCTTGGCTTGGGAAAATGTCTATGAAGTGAGACAAGGCCGCCCTACATGTGACATGTGCTTCTGTGCAGGTAAGTGTCAGGAGGAAACCAAGTGGGGACAGGGAATGGAGCCCCGTATGCTCAGGTTTAGACAATATATAAGGAATGGCCCACCACGATGTCAGATGTTTGTTTATCTCAAGATGACGGTGTCCGTGTTATCATGTTTTCTTAGTGTTTTTTTTTAATATTTATTTATTTATTTAGTATACAATATTCTGTCTGTGTGTCTGCCTGCAGGCCAGAAGAGGGCACCAGACCCATTACAGATGGTTGTGAGCCACCATGTGGTTGCCGGGAATTGAACTCAGGACCTTTGGAAGAGCAGGCAATGCTCTTAACCTCTGAGCCATCTCTCCAGCCCCTCTTTCTTTTGTGTTTTGTTTTAAGACATGGTCCCACTGTGTAGCCTTGACTGGTCTGGAACTCTCTATGTACAAGAGACTGGCCTTCAGCTCTGTGCCACCCAGCCCAGCTTACTTTTTTTTTTTATTAAATTCCAGCTCCATGGTTAAATGCCAGTTACCAACTGAAATAATGCACCAGCAGAAATTTCCCTAGTGCACAGATATACACATAGATATATACACTAGGCATGTACAATGTTGAATTAATTAAAAAATATTTATGAAACACAAAACTTCTTCTATTATGAGTAATGATGCTCTAATCTGAAATATATTATTTGAGAAAAAAGAAATGGGATGTACTTGAAACATTAAACGAATGTAGTTTCATGAAACTTATTGATAGAAAGATCGTTCCTCCCAATATTAGGATTAAAACAAGTCTTGGAGTGAAATTAAAACTTAGCATGTTAAATTCTTTGATTTTTCTATACAAACATACACTCAACATGTTATGAAATAATTTCCAGAATGTCTACAAGTCTCATATTTCATTGAAGTAATGCAAATTGTCTTCCTACATTAAAGCCCCACCTAATGGCATAATATTCCACCGATACATAAATACTAAACAGTTCGTACAGGAAATCAGTTACTTTCAGAACCCTCTACAATTGTTAACACAAATCTTACTCTGACAGATTTACGCCTTCACATGCATTGCTCACCTTGAACAGCTAAGCCAGCTAGCTGAATGGCTTGTTCTAATGTACACGGAAGGTTTCCTTCCAGAATATCTTTCTTCAGCTGCAGGTAATACTGATACCTACATGAGAGGATGAGTGTAGAAATTAATTTAACTATAACTGGACCGAGACACCGTGCACTTTACCACAGGTTAGCAGAGAAACATAAACTGTCAAATAAAACTGTAACCCTAGGTGTTTCAAAAAATGAAAAGAACGCCACTGACAATATAAGCACATCATTTATTCTGTTTAATGAGATGACTTTTTTTTTTTACACTTGGTTTAATTATTTCAAAGCTAAAACCAGGGTCCAGGCATGTATCTCTGGGGTAAACATTTGCTTAGGACGTGTGAGACTAGCTTCATCTCCACAAGCCCCACACCCTTCAGAAAAAAAAGCAAGGTTAAAGTCATCGTGAACCCTATAAAACAGTCCTGTTTAATTCTTTAAAGCTATCTGTCCTTTATTTAAAGTAAGGAAGGCACATACTCAACGACCAATCTTTACCTTTAAACCTCTCGTTTAACTTGGCAATATGAGACTTTAGGTATTTAGTTAAAAACTTCACTAGCCATTGAACACAAAACTTAAGGAAAATGATTCTTGATATTAAGCTTTTGAAAGTGTAGAGTAACTTTCTTAGCATTCCGTACATAGGCCGCTTCTGTCTGTCCCCTTAGTGTCAAGTGCACCTAAGTTTAAGTTCCAGCTCTCCAGTTTAGGACTCTGCATGACTTTGGGTAAGTCACAGCTTAGACTCAGACTCACAGCAATTACCAATAAAACGAAGATATAACCATCCCTTCCCGGGCCAAGCATACCCAAGCGGCCTGCAGAAAGCTGCTAACAACACTGGCATGTGCCAGCCCCCGAGCAGCAGCGGGGGTGATCAGAGCGCTTCCAATCAGTCACAGTGTTTCATCAGCGTTTTCTGGATAAAGCTCCAGAGTAAAAACGTAATGTTTCCTTTGGTTCACTGAACAGGTCAGTGCTAGGTCTGCCATTGTTCTACAACGTTCTAGACACTGGAGATGGTTAGATTTGGTCCAGTGTCTCGGCCAGTGCCATTTACAATGCCATCTCAACCTGAGCTTCTCTAAGTTTGGTGCCTTTGAGCAGTGCAAGCATAGCCCATATCTGAATTCTCCAGAATTCATATACAGTCTTATGTTACCCGTATAGCTAGGCTTTCAGCCTCTGTTCTTTGGTACCAAATGGCCTGACCGACACACCATCCATTCAGATAAAAGAATTGAGACCCAGCCTTCCCCTCTACCACCTAGCAGATATCACAGGTTTCCAAAGTCAGCAAATAGAGTGCTAGGAACTCAGGGTCAGAGGGGGAAGCTGCAGCTTTCTTTATGGCTTTCAAATGCCAAGAGCTTGCATTGAAGGAGGTATGTCTAGTAGCATGTTTCACATACCCCATTATCATTATTCTAGACTTTTCTATCTCTGTACATAAAAGCCTTGGAATGCAACATTCATAGGCCAAATTGAGCTTCCAATACAACCTTTTCTTACCTTAGCTTTGGATGAGTTTTACTACAAGAGCCCATTCTTCCATATACACTGCAAACTGTTCACCGCTAGTTCAATATCCTTTACGTAAACTCTCATGTGAAAATTCCCTGGTAAACGACATACCGGGAGAGTGTCACACTGACAAGCAAGCACGCTCCAGACTGGCGAGCAAGAGAAGCCTCTTCCCATCAAAATCTATGCAGGCTGTAACACCATTGCTGTAAGTAACAAAAAATGGCCTGGTGTCCTGACCAGTGGGGTCACACACTACCATTTGGTGAATGTGTAAAGCTTCAATCTAGCCAGTCATTATTCCTCGTTATTCTCAAAATTTCCTATCTTTTGCAAACAGAAATCCCTATAAGTTCCCATCACATGAGCGACACTTTCCTGCTGCCTTGTGGCTACATTTTTCTGACAAGGCCTCACGTTCTGAAGACATCGTTCAGATTTTTTTTTTTTTTTTTTTTTTTTTTTTTTGGTTTTTGGAGCCTGTCCTGGAACTCACTCTGTAGACCAGGCTGCCCTTGATTTCACAGAGATCCGCCTGTCTCTGCCTCCCGAGTGCTGGGATTTGGGATTAAAAGTATGTGCCACCACTGCCCAGCATCTCTGCCTTTTTTTTAAAAATACTTTTGAATTTTTTTTTTTTTTGGTTAAATCTTTAGGGGAAAAAAACCTATCTTTTCTCATTTTACATGCCAAATTCAGTCTCCACTTCCTCCCCTCCTCTCACCCCCTCCACCTCACTTCCCCTCCATCCACTCCTCAGAGAGGGTAAGGCACATTGCTTTGAGGCAGGACCAAGGCCCTTCACACTGTATCTAGGCTAAGCAAGGAATTCATCCAAAGAAAATGAGCTCTAAGAAGCCAGAACAAGCAGTAGGGATAAATCCTGTTCTCACGCCACTGGCCCCTCAGTCTGCCCCAGCCATACAACTGTCACCCACATTCAGAGGGCCTAGCTTGGCCCTATGCTGATTTCCTCACTGTCAGGCCAGAGTTGGTGGGCTCCCATTAACTCAGGTAAGCTGTTTCAGTGGGTGACCCCATCATGATCTTGACCTTTTTGCTTGTATTCTCCTCACTCAACCTTTTCTTTCATCTCTGGGTATTATCTGAGGCTTCCTATTCTCCCTGCTTTCCACAAGCCACACACCCCAACTAGAACATTCCTTCTAAAGTCTACCAAGAAGCCCAATGTTTCCTTCTTTAGTCAAAGCTCCGCCCCGAGGAATCCAGAGCTTTAAATGAAATGTTTGTTATCTCAGGATCCTCTGGCTACTTCTGTATGTCAACTGCCGGTTCCTCCAGGCTGTGAGTGAGCGACTCCTCCAGGTCACACTCAAGTGACGACCTGACTACTCTCAGATCACAGAATAGCTTCAGTAAAGGTTGAAGATCACAGAATAGCTTCAGTAAAGGTTGAAGTGAGTTAAGCGGCCAGTTCACATTTTTCCTCCAGGCTTACACTTCTCTCTTCAATATTTATATTTCAGACCTGTTCACAACCCATTCCTGCCTAGACCTACTTCCTGAACTCGGTTTCCCAGTCTTCAGATAATTACCTGGCACACTCAAACAGCATTCCAGGAGCATGAGGCAGCAGCAATTCTTACATCTGCAGGGCATTATAGCTTGCAAATGGAGGGTAAAGCCAGAAAAAACAGGGACTTAAGATGCAGAAAGAAGATAAGACACGTACACAAATAACCATAATAGGAGGCTGTGACACTAACCACAAATCCAAAGATAGCACAGGGTAAACAACGTGCACCCCATCCTGGGGCATCCCAGAGCTTCACAGAGTCAGATGGATATGAGAAAGACACAGGACACAAAGATAAAAGGTACGTGATGTTTAGGACACTGACATCGCCCAGCCTGGCTCCAAAGTAATCTTATTAAGTAGAGTTTAAAAGATAAAGCAGTGGTTAAGTTTTAGACATCTCAGGCAAACTCAAGCTTTCACAGTTTATTCCCCCCTCCCCTTTTTTTTGGTGTTTCAAGACAGGACTTCTCTGGGTAGTCCTGGCTGTCCTGGAACTTGCTCACTATGTAGACCAGGCTGGCTCCAACTCAGAGATCCGCCTGCCTCTCATCTCCTCTGCCTCTTGCCTCCTGAATGCTGGGATTAAAGGCATGCACCACCACTGCCTGGCTATATATTTTTTTTATTTCTTAGATGCTGGAGGAGGAAGCATGGACCCTGGGTACGCCAGGCAGGATCCTCCACGGGCACAGAGCATCACACAAAGCTTAAAAAAAAAAAAAAAAAAACAAGACTTTTCTTACCATTTTGTTTTGTCTTCAGGAAACTTTACAAAAGAATTTATAATAGCTAAGTTCTAGAGCTAACCTAAGTGTTCATCAGCAAGGAAAGGATAAAGAGAACACAGACACAAGGGAATTTCTTAAAGCATAAGGAAGAATGAAGTTATGGTATTTGAAGGAAAATGGGTACAACTGGAGTTAATCATACCAATCTCTGAAAGACAAAAACTACACATGCTGTTTCTCTCATTTCTTAACAAGGTCATTTACTGTAAGCGAACATGGAAGCAGAAATGGGGCTGTGTATGGGGCACACGGGAACTGAAGGGACAGGAAGGGACACAGAAGGGGACAGTGGAGGCACACGGAAGGAGCGTGCTGAGTGTAGCACGCCTTCGCATGGAAACCCATGGAACCCAGGAGGACGAAGCAAAGCCAGACACTGAGCTCCTGCACTGTCCTTTCCCTCTGCTTTTGCCCCTTTAAGTGTATTTCCGCTGGTATCCTCTGACCACGTCTTCTGCTGCTGTGCCCTCTGTGCCCATGAGCTCCCTCTACAGAATACAGCCCTGGAGTCAGTTATAAGAGCCCGCCAGTTCCTTGAGGAGAGAACACAGAGTTTACACATTCTAAATCTCTCCTCTCCCACTTCTTTATTACAAGGAACCAGAAGCAGAACAGTGAAGACCTGAAAGAGGATATCGTAGGAGTTCACCACCAGGGTGAGCCGACCGCCTTTCCTGTGCCTTTGGGCCTGGTGAACCATAATTCAGTCTGACACACCACATTCCAGAACCTCCCTAGGAATGCGGTGACTAAAGCTGCGGGCTGGAGGGCAAAGTCAGTCACGGGCTTTTATCTGAGGGCCTTTGACCTCAGCTCCACTCTTCCTACCTCACTGGACTACTTTCTCAACCCAGGCGGCAGGGAACTTCTCACCTGGTAATCTCCTGCTGCAGCTGGGAGACGGAAGGCACATAAAACACCACTCCAAAGTAGACAGTGGGCTCCAGCGCGTGTTTATCCAACTGCTTCTTCAGGGGCTTCTCCAAATCCACCCAGCGACGCTGGTTCTGCTTGTTGTAGTACCACAGGCTGAAGTAAGTGACCTGGAAGGAAGGAGGGAAGGTCACTGAAGCAGGCAGTCGTGTACAAAGATTTCCACTGCCAAAGACCAGGGACCAAGTGCAATAGCCAAGGCTTATAGAAGAAGAAAAAGAGGGAATGCCAAGCTCCATTTAGAGAATAGTATTCAGGAAATAGAGGCAGGGGGAAAAAAAGATAATTGTATGTCATTTCTTGAACTAAAAACAAAAATGCTGAAGGAAAAAAAAAAATCCTGATTTTTTTTCCATTACCAAAACGCTAGTTACCATTATGAAAATATATTAACACGTGTGCACACTCATGTGTGTGCAGTTCAGAGGATGAGTCGTAGGAATTGGTTCTTTTTCTCTAAAATGGGTTCTTGGGAATAAAACTCAGGTCCTCAGGCTTACGTGGTAAGAAATTTTCCCTCCTGGGTCATCCCAGTTGCCCTATGCTACTTAAAAAGCCTTAAGTAGCCCTCTACCCAGGATAACCCTAGACCATGGCGCTGACCCAACTTTTCACTCTTCTGGGATTTGACTTCTATATAAATAAACCTGCTTCACGTAAATGTCAGACATTTAGCAACAGATGCAATGACAGCTCTACCTTGCCCCTCCAAGTACCTTAGATCAAAATTCAAAGCAACCAAGATGTTTTAAATTCCCAGTTTAATGTGAAGAGTGAACTCTGAATTAAAGAGCAGAATGTGGGTGGAGATGCCCCCCCACACACACATGTCCTGTATGCGGTTCTATTATTCCGTCTCAAACAAACACAGACCCCACAGAGAAAAAAAAAAACCATGGTGCAGTCAAGTGACCTACAGGGACTACTAACTGGGTTTGAAGTTCTGGACCACAGTCAGACTGGGGTCACGTGCCTGGGACCTCAGTACCCGGAAGGCTACCTACTGCATCCCAGCGCACACACGCAGAGCAAACTGGCATTCAGACTGCACTTGCTGTATAATAAGACTATTAGGGTAAGTCAGTAGCAGCCCTGGCCTGGTCAACCTGAACGGGTATGAAAGCACTTCACAGAGGAAATGGAAGCCTCTGATCACTGCTAATATTGATCTCAAAATCAATCACAGATCAGGGCCATTGGAAAATCACAGCTCTGCTACTCTAGGCCCTAGAGCAACACTGTCACATGGAAGCTTGTGCAGTGACGGACATGTGCCATATCTGTCCTGTCCGACACAGCAGCTCCCGGCTACAGGTGGCAACTACTGCCTCTGAGGAACTGTGCTTCTTAGCAGTGTTCCGTTATGCTCTTGACTCAAAGAGCTGCAGAACCGTACTGGGTAGTTTAACTTCACAGCACCAGTAAAACTTAAAAAGAAAATAACTCTGGTTATTTTATTTGACCTGCAATACTTATTAAAATCAAAATGAACTTTAAGCCATGCATGGTATTGAATGCCTATATTTCCAGTATTTAGGAGACTGGGGCAAGAAGACTACAGTGAGTTCAAGACCAGTCTTGGCTGCACTGTGAGTTTACGGCCATCCTGGTAGGATACACAGCGGAACCCACCTTTAAAAAAAATGAAATTAATTAATTAAAGTTAGACATGGCAGCTCAGACCTGGAAAGTGGAGGCAGGAGGATTGTGCCTGGGCTATAAAGCAAGGCCCAGCCTCAAAAAGAATTTGTGTGTGTGTGTGTGTGTGTGTGTGTGTGTGTGTGTGTGGTTTTCCAAGATAGTGTTTCTCTATGTAGCCCTGGCTGGCCTTGAACTCACACAGATTGGTCTGCCTCTGCCTCTGAGTGCTGAGATTAAAGGCGTGCATTTTAATGGGCCAGAAAGATGGCTCAGCATCACTGGCTACTCTTGCAGAGGACGCAGGCCGCTCACACCATCTAAATTCCAGTTCCAGGGGATCACATGCCCTGTTCTGACTTCTGAGAGCAGCAGGCAGATACACAGTACACATACATGTATACAGGCAAAATATTCAAACACATAAAATAAATCTAAAACTTAAGAATTTTTAATTTCCATGGATATTCTCAACACTTATCATTTTTACAAAGAAAAAATACCTTAATATTAGTTGATCACTTTCTATAAGTGGAATGTTCCTACTGTTCCTTTATTTCTACAAATAGAATACTGTAGAAATTCACTAAGTTTGGTTGAATGAATAGTCTCTTATTCCTGTCACCCAAGAACAGCTTGATCATCATATATCCACCTGTATCCCAAGAACCATAGGCATAAACCCCAAAGTCAGTGACTCTCCATTCACTGCCCACAAGGCACCCTTGCCAGAATTACGTGGAGCTCCTGGTGCCCTAGAAAACTATTAAGTTCCTAGATAATTCTTAAGCAGCCGAAGACGGGCAGCATCACAGCATCCACACTATCCACCAGCGTTATATAGGCGTTTCTACAGCCTACGTTTACCTACGCAGGTGACACCTCTCGCCTAGCACTCCTGGTTCAGGGAGGACAATCAAATTCGTCTGGGCTACAAAGTGAGCTTCAGTCCCACCTGTCTCTCTCTCTCACACACACACGCACGCACACACGCACGCACACACGCACACCTATGCTTGAAAAGTTGCATGGGTATCAATTTCTTTTTACTCCATGAAGTAAATAAGGTGAAAAGTTCAGGTCCACTGCTGTTTTCTGTCACCCATGGATCACATTTCTGAGAAAGCAACTACTGTTCCTGCCCTTCTCCAATTTACAGAACGGACAAAACCCTGGCTGAATAGGAATGGCTTGATGCTTCTGTTCCAGAGTTCTAGGCTTGGTTTCCAGCAGGCAGACGCTAGCTGTGAATCAGTCCGGCCTGTTTCCTTGAGCATAAGATAATTCAGAATTCCAGCGTGGGACATGGGTGGTAAACCAAATGATGCTGTGAAAAGGACATTAAAATATGTTTTTGTCTTTAATTTTTTTAAATTTTAATTAAATTTATTTTTTAATATTTCATATAATATATTTTGGTCATACTCCTATTTGAGAGATGATTTTGTTTTGCCCACTCTGCCAAATACCAAAAAAATTTAATTATTGGTTCCTTCCTCCAAAAATCTTTTCTGCTTCTAATTTCAAGAATTTAGATGAGCAAGGCAGTGGTGTTGCACACTTTCAATCCCAGATCTTGGCAGGCAGAAGCAGGCAGATCTCCAGGTTTGAGACCAGCTTGGTCTACACAGTGAGTTCTAAGACAGCCAGGGCCACACGGAGAAACCCAGTCTCAGGAAACAGTAACAGTTTAGAAGGAGTATGACACTTTTTTAAGCACACATGCCGATCCTGTCTTCCGTCCTAGGAACCGCACTTGGGGATAAACACAGACCGCACTTGCCCTACTATGCGCACCACTTCCAGGCACCTAGTCCTCATTTCCATTCAGTTTTGTCTGAGAAAAAAAGGTCTCACTATGCAACTCAAGAGGACCTCAGATTTACCATGTGGCCCAGGTTGGCCTCAAACTCACAATCCTCCCGCCTCTACTTTGTAAATCAAACATTTTCCTTCTATAATGATAAATAAGCCCAGAGTAGACATGCCATAGGGCTGAAAACTGTGCGGGCGGGTCATGAAAATACACCCTCTCTTGGGGCTGGAGAGATGATCACTGGTTAAGAGCACCGGCTGCTCTTTCACAGGGCCCAGGTTTCAGACCCGGCACCCACAGGGAGGCTCACAAGCACCTGTAACTCCAGTTCCAGGAGATCTGATGCCCTCTTCCGGTCTCCACAGGCACTGCACGAACATGGTGCACACACATAAATGTAGGCAAAAAACATATATACATAAAAAATAAATTAATTTATTTTTTAAAATTAAGTATATCATCTCTTAGCCAGGCACTATGGCACATGCCTTTAATCCCAGCTCATGGGAGGCAAAGGCAGGTGGATCTCCTGAGCTCAAGGCCAGCCTGGTCTACACGGAAAGTTCCCAACTAGGGCTATGCAGTGAGACCTTGACTCAAAAGACCAATGCTTTACCGCCCCCCAAACATATCATCTCCTTTAACTAAAATTAAAGGATCTTAAACTTGCTCTGGGTATATTTCTTTTTCCTTTATATACATTTGGACTTGGCTACTTCAAACACAAAGATTTAAATAACCAAATATAGTGGTCATACAACAATTCTAGCACTCAGGAAGCAATGGGATGTGGGTTCCGGGATGTGGGCTACATAGTGAGCTTCAGGTTAACTTGGGCTACAGTGAGAACTTGCCTCAAAATAACAAAAGCAACAATAAAAAGAGAGGTAGAGAAATTTATAAAATTTCCGGAGACCAGCAAGGATAATAAAATGATAAGCTGTACCCCAACACAGCTATCCAGATGATCCATTTCCGGGAGACAGAAGAATGGCTTGCTTTTTATCAAGCTTTATCTGTAGTTTCTTTATCGGCAGCAGATGTCTCCAAAGCCAAATAGACAAACATTTTCTACTCTTGTCCTTGTTTGTACCTACCCTTATTTGTGGGCCTTCAGAAAACTTTGTCTGCCAGTAACAGAGAAGCTAACTGTGTTTCCTCTGGGAAGCTCTGCCTCAGGGCAGTTAGGGAACAAACCCACCCTGAATTCAACTCCAGGACTGTCAACCAGCTCTTCAACAAGGGACTTCCCCAGCAAGCCCAGCCCCAGCTCTCCACAGGGGCGCTCTGCCTTCCTCAGAAAGACCGAACCACAAGAGTTCCACTACTTGTAATGGACTTAATCACTGCTTTCCGTGATTCCGTCTCCGCATTCCCCTACCCACCTTCCAAAACTTTCTTTCTTTTCTTTCTTTCTTTTCTTTTCTTTTTTTTTTTTTTTTGGTTTTTTCGAGACAGGGTTTCTCTGTTGTAGCTTTGGTGCCTGTCCCAGAACTAGCTCTTGTAGACCAGGCTGGCCTCGATAAAGGCCTTCGCCTGATACGAAATTCTTCAGGTGACTCTTTCTGTCTGCTCTTGTGGAAAACACACCCTAACAGAAGCTTCTCAAATAATGACGCTTCTGGAATTCTCACATAAATTTACACTGATTGTTAACCAGATTCCTTTTGTTTTAATATTTTTATTTTATTGTATGTGTGGGGGTGCCAGTTGTGCGTCTTGTTACCACAGAGATCAGAAGAGGATGTTTGATGCCTGGAACTGGAGTTAACAGATGGTTTTGAGCTGCATGTGGGTGCTGGGAATTGAACCCAGGTCTTCTGGAAAAGATGCTCTTAATCGCTGAGACACCTCTCCAGCCCCTACGAAGCTTCTTCAGTGCCAGATACTTTATCTTTCTTTCTTTTTTTTTTTTTTTAAGATTTATTTATTTATTATGTATACAACATTCTGCCTCCAAAGAGGGTGGCAGATCTCATTACAGATGGTTGTGAGCCACCATGTGGTTGCTGGGAATTGAACTCGGGACCTCTGGAAGAGCAGCCAGTGCTCTTATCCTCTGAGCCATCTCTTCAGCCCCCTATCTTTCTTTTCTAGTTTGTTCAAAACACACACACACACAATAACCTTCAAAAGTATTTGGTGACTTCCTCACGCAGTTTATAAATTCTCACTACTGCTCTCCTTCATCTGTAGATCGCTGCCTGCTGGGTAACTAGAGCAAAGACAAAGTTAAACAGGGCTTGGGGGTCTCTTCAGACAACATGGCTGCCTCCCTCGTCACACAGTGAACAGAGGCCAGCTGCTCTGGGCAGGTCCACATCCGAACAGAATGCAAACCTCTTCCAAATTCCCTGGTCATTTCTTGTCTAATTATTTTAAGACTCTTTTTTATTACTATTTTTAAAATAGACCAGGGAGATACACAAATTAACTGGAGGTTTTTCTTAAGCCACTAGTGCATTATGTTTAATAAAAGTTAATCCCATGTAAAATTGCAAATATAATTTTACCCTGGTGCCTCTCTTCAACCTGCTGAAGTTAGAAGGTCTTTCGTCAGGACAGAGGTGAGAGGAGACAGCCCAAGATAAAGTCGATCCCAAGCAGAGATCACCTGACAAAGGTGCTTAGCAAAGCTCTAAGCTAATTCTAGCCCTGCACTGACGGCCACTGGGAGTCTGCCATAAATAATGAAGTATGGAACCTCTTTCCTTCCCTCTAGCAGATGGCAGTGGTCACACCGCCTCCACACAACAATCCCTCCCCTTTCTGTTCAGCTTTTCTCCGTATTCTTCTCACTTTAGTCAAATTACATACTCTGCATTTTATAGGCAATAAGTCGTGGGAAAATAACAAATATAATTATACTCGATTTGACCAAACTGAAGTCCAAGTAACTGAACTCGGAATGTCCAGGTTCCTTCACTGTAGCTTTAACATTTAAACATAGCATGCAATGATAAGCCAAAACTGGAGATTTATTAAAAGGAAGTCCAAAGGGGGAACAGGACAACTGTTTGCTTGGATAAACCGCTCTCATTTTCCCATTACAATCCCAACTGGATACTTTGAAGCATGTGATCACTGTAAACAAGATAATTTTAAAACTATATTTTGGGACTGAAGATTTAATTCCATACTAAAGACATTGCCGAGCAAGTTACATCCCCTGCACTAAAAGAAAAAAAATTCTTGGGCTGGCAGTGTAGCTAAGTAGTTGTGCGGGCTAGCCATGACAATCTAAGTCTGGGCAGAAAGGAAGTTCTTTACTTTCAACCATTATCACCTGGGACCCTAGCCTTTGATAAATTTAAATGGAGTCTAGAGTCTCAATAGTTTACCCTGAGACAATGCCTGGCAGGCCGAGATTACCTGAGCCCCACCCAAGAGCAGACCATTCAAAGGAATTCCTGGCATTCCAAGCACTGTAGATAGAAACACCTGCCAGCACTTCACCAGGACACCCTAGACAAATGTCAGCCAATCCAGGGTCCTGAACCTCAGAGACCCCTCACCCCCACCTTTACTACTACAAAAACCCAATTCTAATTGAGCTCGGGACTCTCTAGATATTCTAATACGTTGGACGTACGGAGAAACCGAGTTTGCAAACTTGATTAAAATAAAGGCTCTTTGCTTTTACATATGGGACTTTGTCTCCTGTGTTGGCTTTTGTGGGGACCCACGGATTTGGGCATAACAGTAGTAAAACACAGCCATAGCACATAGCAGGCTATGGGGGCTGATTCATGGCACCACTCAGCTAACTATAAAAATAAAACAAGTCTATCTATATTTCTTAGATGCCCTAAATTCATTTACTCCTTCAGCTCACATTAACTGATCACCTCCTAGGTGTCAAATGCTACCCTGGGTGCAAGCAGACAGCACTGAAGCAGAGAACAGAGTCCCTGTTCTCCCAGGGCTGTGTCCTGGGAGTAAAGACAAGCAATGTACACATTTACGCTGGCTAAGATGCGCCCGAAGGAACCTCTTCCTCATACTGGGTTGCCTTACATGTCTCAACAAGGGGAGGAGCTTAATCTTACCCCAACTTGATATGCCATGTTTTGTTGATACCCAGGGGAGGTCTGCCCCTTTTGGAGCAGAAACAAAGGAGGAATGGTTTGGGGGTGCGGAGGAGCAGAGGAGAGGTGGGGGAAGGGAATGGTAAGGGAGACGGGAGTCAGGATACAAAATATACGAATAAATTTAATTAATAAAAAACTAGATGCACCCTAGAAGAACATCTGATTCTGGGACTAAAATACCACCCTGTTTCTAAAGAGTAAACTAGGATTAAATAGAAAATTTTAACATATAAACAAAGATAGGCGTGATAGCCAAGATAAGTACACAGAATACAGACAAGTGTATTCTGTATACTACTGTACAGAAAGTCATTCTGGTTAGAGCTCACAAAACTGAGGGCCATCAGAGCTTCTCATTCCTTGATCAGTTTGTGCTACCATAGGGCATCAATGTATCTCATCCCAATAAATGGGTTATGGATATTTTGTTTTTGTTTTTAAATCTTATAAATTTCAGATCCTTTGGGCCTGTTTATGAACTTAACTCAAACATCTATGCTTTCTTTAAGATTCATTTTTGTAAGCCGGGCGGTGGTGGCGCACGCCTTTAATCCCAGCACTCGGGAGGCAGAGGCAGGCGGATCTCTGTGAGTTCGAGGCCAGCCTGGTCTACAAGAGCTAGTTCCAGGACAGGCTCCAAAACCACAGAGAAACCCTGTCTCGAAAAACACCAAAAAAAAAAAAAGATTCATTTTTGTATTTTATTTGTATTTTTGTATTTTGTATTTATGGGAACTGTTTGCCTGTGCATATATATGTATACTGTGTGTATGCCTGGTGACAAAACAGCCAGAAGGGGGTGCTAGACGTCCTGGAAGGATCCCCTGGAACTGTAGTGAGCTGCCATTTAGGTGCTAAGAACTAAACTCTGGTCCTCTGAAGTGCAGCAAACACTCTTACCCACAGAGCTGTCCCCGCTGCCCACAGTCATTCCTTACTATGACACACGCTCCATGCTAGGCATGCTGGCCCACACCTATCACACCAGTGCTTGGGAGGTACAGACAGGAGGATCGAGAATTCAAAGCTATTTTCTGGTACACAATAAGTTCAAGGACAATCTGGGCAAACAAATAGGGCTGGCAAGACAGTTCTGTGGGTAAAGGCACTTTTTGCAAAGCCTAACAACCTAAGTTGAATCACTGACAACCACGTAAGTGGAAGGAGAGAACCAACCCACACAAGTCATCTGGCTTTGACATGCAAGCTTCTGCATGCACACACCCACACAAATGCATGCACACACCCACACAAACGCATGCACACACCCACACAAAATAAATGGGATCTTTTTTTGATGTTATACTATCCTAACATAAAACCACTTTAAAAGGTATACTAGCAGTAAAAACACAGAAAGTCAAATATGTAACAGTTAAATAATACCTGTGGATGCAAAATATGGGGAAAGGAGAATTAAAGTTATTTTCTAAATAATTTACATCAAACCTGGCAAGAAGAGAGATGTGTGGTATGTATCTTAATTCTCAGTAGTATACCTCCAAACTGACATAATTTCCCCATTTATCTTTTCTGGCTCATTTCCCCTTAGTATATTGCTAGGATCAATAAATTTACAAGATGAAAAAGAAACTGAAAAAGACTTAAAGAAAACTAGCTCAACACAAATTAAAAAAAAAAAAATTGTCACCCAACAAGCGTCTCCTGAACACTGCTCACCTTTGGCTCCTCATTGGTTAGGCAGCAGAGAAAGCAGGAAGTGAACTGTGGGCTCCAGTAAGCACATGTGAAGCACCAGACACAGCTTGTAGACAACCAGTGCCCCCCAAAAGCTACGTTTCAGGGACGCAAACCCACACCCATTTTGTTCCCTCCAACTGCAGCTAAATTGAAGGGTACAAAGTCCAAGTTGTTAAAAATGTACATTAACTAATCAAGTCAGAGCCTGAGCAATCTAAGTAGTATGTAAATGAGCCAAGACAAGCTGATCTTAGATTCAGAAAGAAAAAGTGCCAAACACTGTGATGCATATCTGTAATACCAGCACTCAGAAGGCTGAGGCAGGAGACGGCAAGTTCAAGACCAAGCTGAGCTACATAAAAGGACCCTGGCTCTGAAAGGAGGGAGGAACAGCAAAAACAAAGAAAAAAAGTTTTTGCCAACCAGTTTGATATTACTGTCCATTGTCTTAGCCTGTTTATTATTCAAAATAACTACTCTGTCTACACAGCAATACACACTGTGCAGGGAATACAAGTGATGTACAAACCCTTGATGAATTATTTATAACTCACATTCTAACTCTTCTTCAGGACCTGTGACACAGTTTTTTCTAGTGAAAATAGTATTTTCAGAATAAATTTCAACAGTCTCTGGATAGTTTACTTGTTCATTGAAAGATAAATGAGGATTAGGCATGGCGTACACCTGTATTCCCAGCATTCCTGAGCCTGAGGCAGAAGGACCTGGAGCTCTAGGCTAGCCTAGGCTACATAGTGAATGCTTGTCTCAAACACTGGGTCTTGGAGATGGCTCAGCAGGTAAATAAAGACACTGGCCGAGCCTGATGACCTCCTGAGTTCGGTGCCCAGGAACCGCATGGCAGAAGGAGAGAATCAACACACACATACACATACACACTAAAAAGTAAATAAATAAAGCTTAAACAAACAAAAAGAGCCCAGAGTCTGTAATTTCAGTCAATTCCAGGAAAGTGCTCTGATTTGGAGGCTACCCTGGTAAGTTCTAGGCCATCCTAGGCCACAGAATGAGACCTTATTTGAAAATTCTAAAAAGTAATTAAATAAATAAGCTAGGAAAAAGCTCAGAGATACAGTACTGGCCTTGTCTGTTTAAGGACATGTGTCTAATCCCCAACACCAGAGTGACGGCAGAAACGAGAAAAGTTAACTAGAAAGGCAACCTAACATTTGTCAGCATGCAAAATGCTTGAAGAACAGAACAAGAAAATATCTGCAAACCCAGCACACTATAAGAAAACAATGAGTCCTTGTTATTAGAAAAGAAAATGCCATATTGAGGTAAGGTGCACATCTGACAAGAAGAATGAACTAGAAGGTTCAATAAACAAATGGCCCAGGAACTCAATGTTTACAGGAAGTGTGGGTCACAGCCCAGACACTGCAGATCTGTCACATGCTCACTATCCCGATGGGCACAAAGGCGACGCCTGGTAGACAACACAGACATTGATCTACGATCCATGTCACAATGGAGGAACTCTCACTCATGACCTCCCTCTCCGCCCCATCAAGGAAATGAAGCTGGTGAAGAACCACTGAGTTGGAGGCTAGCGTGGATGTATCCCAGGCAAGCCTGGCACAGAATGAGACCTTAACTCAAAACTCCAATAAACAGGCATCTGGAGAGATGGTTCAAGGGTTAAGAGTACTGGATGCTGAGTTCTAGTCCCAGCACCCACATGGTGGCTCACAACTGCCTGTAATTCCTGTTCTTAAGGATCCAGTGCCCTTTCTTTTGGCCCCTCACAGGCACTGCACACAAGTGATGAACAGATTGCATGCAGGCAAAACACCCAGACGCACAAAACTGAACTAAATCAACTGAAAAAGAAAAGCAAAACAAGAGAACCCTACTTCAATAAATAAGTAAATAAGCGATGGCTAATAATAATAATAATAATAATAAGCAATGGTCTTCCTGAGCCCTATGAAGGAAAGTCACAGAAGAAAATGAGTTCTGTTGGCCTATAGACTGTCTGAGTAAGTACAGCCTACAGCCTTCAACAACTGTCTCAAAAAAAAAAAAAAAGAATCTGAAGGTTCACAACACATAGAAATGCCGAATTTTTGATGTCTTTACTTCATCTTTACAAATTAAGTACACGTGTGGAAATACTCTTACTATACTCCAGAAATTGGTATTAAGTATTTTGTGTCAAGTTTTAAAATGAAGGTCAGGAGGCTCAGACAGGAGGCTAGGAGTGAAGGAAAGTCTGGAACATACAGTGAGAGACCCTTCAGGGACAGAGACAGACAGAACGCGGTGAGTGCCCCAACCTTCAGGACTTCCTGGTAAGCAAACACATGCTCCAGCCACCTGCAAATCCCAATACTGGAGCACAAGTATCTTACATTATTAGCCCTTTGCTTTGTGTTCCTTGAGACAGGGTCTCAAGTATCCTGTGCTGGCCTTGAGCTTGCTAGGTAGTCCAAGATGAACTTGACCTTCTGATCTGCTTGCTTCCACCTCTCCGGGGCTGGGATTATACGTGTGGGCCACCATATTGAGTTATATGCCTTGCTAGGTACTAAACTTGGGGTCTGTGTATGTCAGACAATACACCCTAGTAGTTGAGCTACCCCGATCTGCCCTTAAGTTGATTAAACATCAAACTAAAGTTGCATAAAACTCTATCATTTAAGTAAATGGGTTTCCAAATTCGATAACAAATGATTCTATATTATGTATTTCAGATGCATACAAATATCCATGCTTATTCATATGACTCTCTTATTTACTTATTTTTTAATGTTATTTTTGTTATCAAGACCAAACGTACCTTCATTATCAAGAGAAATGTAACAGAATGGGACTGGCAAGTTAGCTAGGGAAGAAGTTTGTCCACAACACTGATGGCCTGAATTTGTGCCCCAGGATCTACGTGGTAGAGAGAACCAACTCCTGTAAGTTATGCCCTGACCTCCACATGTGCACCAAGACATATGCGTACCCACACCCACATGCATGAAATCAAAATGTAATTTAAAAGATTGTTTAACAGAAATCTAAAAATCAAGAAAATTTCTTAGTCATTTATGATTGACCTTCGGAGTTTGAAAACTGTTCAGGTAAGATGTCGATCTAAAATTCCAATCCCTCTAGAAGGTTCCGTAACTCTCAGTGAAATACTTATCTTTCCCCATACCACAATCTTACCTAGCATACAAATATGTACCCAAATTCCATTTGACTACTCATCACAAAACATTCGCATGTGATGGACTCTTTCTTAGGCTTCGGTTATTTAATGACTCCTGGCAAAAGACAGAGAATGCACATGAAACTCCCACGTCTTCTGAGATTCCAGTGGAGATAAGACCAGAGGATAGCTGGAATACCTGACCGACTGACTTGAAATGGAATACTCCCAAGCCAAGAGCACTTCCTAGACCAGGGGGGAAGCTGACCCTGCCTGACACAGCAATCTCCCTCAGAGTCAGCAGAGCTAGCAGGGTCTATGTTTCCAGAAGAATCCCCAAAGTGACAGTGAAATGTGTGCAGCTCTTTTCAGGATCGCTCGTGCTTCCGTAAGTAACCTTTTACCTACACTTCATAAGCAAGTCCAATAAAGTCATTGGCATCACCAATAAATAAACAGCTGGAGCTTAGAGCACCTGTGTTTCTTGCGAAGGAGCCTGTTTAGAGTCCCAGCACTTGCATGGTGCCTCACAACCATCAGTAACTCTAGTGCCAAGGGATCCTACACCCTCTTCTGACCTCCGTGGGCTCCAGACACACACGTGGTGTAATACATACATGCAGGTAAAATATGCATATGCACAAAACAACATAAACTTTAAAAAGTCTTTTTATATATATGGTAAACTGGGGGTACAGTGGCCCCATCCATGACATCCCAACTACTCAGAGGCTGAAGGGGAAAGATGGCAAGTTTGGGGACAGCCTGGGCTACATAGCAAGAGCAAGCAAGCAAGCAAGCAAGCAAGAAAGAAAGAAAGAAAGAAAGAAAGAGCAAATATGCAAGAAAGAAACGCGGTAGAGAAGATGAGGGGAGGGGGATGAGGGAAGGAAAGAGAAAAGAAAAGGAGAGACCAAGAAAAAAGAGAAAAAAAGCAAGGGGGAGAAAAAGAATGGTGTTTTTGTAACCGTGTACAAAGTTTTGGAAACGCTCCACTCTCTCCAGGAAATGAAATCACAGAGCAGAGCAAAGCTGACCAAATGAATGGCAATCATACCTATCATTCTAGGTTTAGAAAGCCAATCCTGTGGTTTAAAGTAAATGGATATTCATTCAGGAACTATGTGCAATAAGGAGGCAGGCACTATTCCAGACATCAGAAATACATCTGGAACAGAGATCCTGTTCCAATGGAGTTTGCATGCTAAAACAGAAAGTACTGAGGTCTTTGACACACTAAATGCTATTTAAAACTCATTTCATAAAGATCTATAATAAAACTCAACCATGTAAGCAAACACCCAAAGCCAGGAAGTAAAATGTAAGAGAGAAAATTTTATTTGCATCATCCATCTTCAAAAAATGCTCTCACAATAATTTTAGAGGCTGCTTAGCATTTAATTCAACTTTAAATGAGTTAGTCATGTGCACATGGAATAATCAAAGAATATTCTCCCTAAAGCATCTACACACAGAATCGTGTGCTTAAGTGCACACGCACGTGCACGCAAACACACACACTAACCCTTTAAAAACTGTGAATGTGTAAGATTTAGGGTATAAAACCGCCCCCTTCTGGGATTTCACAGCGTCCCTGTACCCTAATTGGGATTTTAAAACTTGGAGAAGCAAATGTAAATTTAAGTCACAAGGACCCCAAAATCAAGGCAGGATAGACAAGAAATAAGTGTGCAATAAACCTAATTAAAATCCAAACCATTGTAGCATAATATTGTTAAATAAGACTTTCTCTAAAAAAGCATACTCTAAAGAAAGTAATATAAACTGAGTCCAGTATTTCACAGCCTAGGATCTGGGCTGAGCCGAAGGGACGCAAAGAGTAACTTTCCAACACTCTGCTGTCGGCGATGGGCAAGGACACCGCACAAAGGACTGTGTCAGCTTGTGTGCAAACAGTGCTTCAATTGTGGCGGCAGGCTACCATTTCAATATCTGAGTACTGTGCAAGCAGTACGGCTAACAGTGCCGGCTGCGAGAATATTCTGTGCACGCGCACTCTCCCAGTTAATAACAGAAGAACTCATCCAAAGAGAATCCGGCCAGTCCCTGCTGCAACCCGGGTCACGTAAGCACGGCGCAGGCACAGCACAGGCACCGCAAACGAAAACAAAAGGTTGGGCGTGGTGGCTCATGCCTGGAATCCCAGGACTGCCTGGGCTGTACAGTGAGACCTGCCTCGGAATAATAATGACAAGTCTAATGGCTAACACAACGAGAGTCCCCTAACATCAGGTGCTCTGCTCAGCGCTACACTTTAATATCACATTCTTTTCCTGTCTTTTGTTTTGTTTTTCGAGACAGAAGGTTTCTCTGTGTAGCCCTGGCTGTCCTGGAACTCACTATGTAGATCAAACTGGCCTCGAATTCACAGAGATCCATCTGTCTCTGCCTCTCAAGTTTTGGGATTAAAGGTGTGCACCAACACTGCCCAGCTTTAATATTAATTTTTTTACATTTCTAATTGATTTATTTATTGTTCATTGTTTTTATTGAGCTATATATTTTCTCCACTCCTCTCCCTTCCTCCCCACTTCCCTTCTACCCTCTCCCATGACCCCCATGCTCCCAATTTACTCAGGAGATCTTGTCTTTTTCTATTTCCCATGTCAATTAGAAATATTAAATTTTTAAACCACCACAAATTTTCAATTTTAAAAACTGGTAGACATGATTTAATATTCAGTGAGTGACAAGAACTGGTATCCAATCCGATGGGACTGCAAACTGTCTCTGGACTCTACTGCCAAACAGCCTTCTGAGGAGCAAAGTGAGGCAGCTCTGCTGACACACTGGTCCGAGGGAAGGGACTTTTCCCCACTCAAAAGAACCTGCCTGGTTCTGGAGGCCCTGGAATTTCCTTCTGAAACCACACCCTTTTCAAGGCAATACCTCTTCTCTTCCCGAGGCTTTGCCTCCCGTGCGGCCTCCTTTGGGGCTGGAGGTGGATCCCAGAGCACAAAAACAAGGGGCGCTTGGCAGCTCCATGCTGCAGTTTAGGTTACTGAAGGGTCCTGGTTTTACCTATCATCCTGAGGGAACTGGGTAATCCTTACTTATTTTTGGTTACGATTATAGGGGTTTGTTATATTATTGTCTGTTCAGCTGATTTCTTGAAACAGGCTCGGGCTAGCCTCAAACTTAAATTTGAGATCTTCCTGCCCTAGACTCCTGAGTAAAATACTAATAAATGCTAAAGTCCCTGGCTCTAGCATTATAGGGCATTATTGTAAAGTCCTTATTGCTGCATTACAGAAGCAAATGGTATTTAAGTAAAAAAAAGAAATAATTTTTTCCTGCAGCTTATATCTGACAGCAGCAAAACTCTTCACCCAAATGTAATAAACCTAGGCTTGCTTGTTTGGGCGCTAGTGAGAGAAACCAACACACTGGTAGCTCTTGTTTGAATCTTACACACACTGAATGTACACAACCGAGGAACAGGTGTTCCCCCGCTCAGATTATTTCAGAACAGGCATTTGGAAGAGTTAGGCCTGGTGTCCAAGACATCTGTTTACACGTTACAGAGCGGACCTTCTGGAGCTTTCCAAGGGAAAGTTTGCTAAACTTTCTAATCATGACTGTTGTAGAAGCTAAAGCAGCAGACGATCTTCCCAAGGACAAGACAGTTCCTTAAGAATCACGCCTGTGCTCTCGGTGTTCTCTGCTCGTCTGTTAAAAACTGGCCTCAGAGACTAATAACAGGGGCACATCCCTACAGTCCCAGCACTCCTAAGATGAGACACGAGGATAAGCAATTCAGGTCAGCCTGAGCTACATAAGGCCTTCTCTTTATAACAACAACAACAACACATTTTAAAAAGAAGAAGAAAAGAAATCTTGGGCTGAGGGCATGCCCATAGCAGATAAAGCTGTTTAATTCCTGAGCTGGAGCCTCTAACAAAAGACGGCAATCTCCCTAGGCTGCTGATAATTTTTTTTTTAATTTGCTTACTTTTATTTTATGTGTACAAGACTTCCACCGGCATAGTGCATTTTTATACATTTTGTCTAAGCCCGGTGCCCACAGAGGCCAGAAGAGGGTATGATATCCCCCTGCAACTGGAGTTAAAGGTGGTTGTGACCCACCATGAGATGCTGGGAACCAAACTCAAGATCCTCTGTAAGAGCAGTCAGTGCTCTGAACTGCCTGGCCATGATGTCTCCAGCCCTTAACAGAAGAAAAGCAATGGTAGTGAGCTCAATCCTTCCTATTTACTGAGCACACTCTATGCTTTGGTTACAAAAATGAATACACCACAGTCCTTAGGAAGCTGACTCTCTCTCTCTGAGTGTGAGGGGACACCTGGTGTATTTTGATGAACTTTATGGGGGTGGGAGGGACAAACTGGGGATGGGGGTGCAGAGATGAGTGAAATACAAAGATGGCCTATTAAATGCAAATAAGCCGGATAGTCCCTGAGGCCCACGCTCCCAGACTGGTTTCCCTCTTTCCTACTTGGTGGACCTACCAATTCCCTTCCAAGGCTCCCCTATGCTTCCTCCTTCTGAGCTCCCTGGACAGCCTTGCCTCTCAGCTGGCTTCCATCCATCCAGCTGGACTGAGATCCCAAGCCTTTCTCCTTCAGCCTGGATCTCTCGCTTGGCCTTCCACAAAGCATACCCACATCTCTGATCAACATCTCCAGCTCATACCAAGAGGTACCGACTGGCACCTCCAACCTAGCACTTAGGGCCCGAGCTGAACGCAGCTCTGTCTCATCTTTACTCTCTTAATTACAGTCCCCACGATCTACTGCAAACCTGAGAACCAACTACGACTCCTGGCTAACTCTCCCCCAGTTGTCTGGTTGGTCCTCCACCTTCCACCCATCTTCTCTCCATCCCAGAGCAAAGGCGGTGGCTACAGTCTGCATCTGAGCTACTGTTTGATCAACCTCAAGAGGACTCATTTAGGCAAAACCACACCTTAGTCTAAATAGCCTCCGTTGTCTTCCCTGTTCCTAACTAGGTAAGTCGAAACCTTTTAACAACAAAATGCCTCTGTTACTTTTATAGGAACAAAGATTTGCAGCCTGACAGGACCCCTTTGCCTAGCCTTTAAGTCGCAGCTCAGATATGACTTTCCCTAAGGAGCTTTACCTCCACTGTCTCTCCCCACCCCCACCACTATGAGAACGAGCATTCGTGCCTGCCTTCTTCTCACTGGACCTCCACACTGGGGTGAGCTACTGGAACCTCTGTACACGGCTGGCACTTAAAAGTTTTCAAATGATCAACTGATTTTTTTTTCTAGAACACAGTTTAACTATTCCTGACTTCATATGAACTACAGTATCTACGTGGGGTTTCCAAATATAACAAGAGTCGTTTAAGAGCCATTTCTTCTTTTTCCTAGCCATCGTTCAAGCAGCCAAACACAGGGAGGGTCCCAAGTCTAGAGTTCTCTTACAGTACTTACAACAGAACTTTAAATTTAGGACCTTGTGGAGATGTGCGAGGACGCCACAACGTCCTGCTTTCCTACGATTACTGTAATAGACAATTAGTGCTTACAGTTTTACATGTGCTTTAAGCCACAGCCACTCTGAGTGCAGACTGTGCTGTTAGACCCATGGTTCTGATGGAGGAACTGGCGCTCAGAGATATCAAATAACTTGCCTAAAGTTATAGAACTAGTTGGTGAAGAAATTAAAATTCAAACTTCTGACAATATGACTCTGGAATCTCCACTTGGGCAACAGAGAATAGAAAATAAATGTTGTACAGATGAATAACTCCATGCACGCATACATGAAGACAGTAGACTGACCAGACTGACCCAACCAGGCTTTGATAGTAGGTGGGAATTTGGATAACGCAAAATACATGCATATTTGATTCTCCACAGCCTTTATGGAAGGCACGGGACTCAAACACGTTAAAAAGATAGACATTGTAAATTCTCTTAGGAGTGCCCCCAAGGAGTAAGACTTTGGCTCCGATCTCTTCCTCACTGGGAGGGGAGCTAGCAGATTCACCATCCAGCAGGCACAGACAGGATTTGCTTCCAGTGTCAGGCAGGCTAGGATACACAGCCACCATGCGGTAAGGAGAGATGACATGCCAGAGAAAGTGCAGCCTCCTTTGCAGCTTACCTCCCTCAGCTCCAGTCTCTGGGCTACAGCTTCTAGGCTCTCCTGGCCGGTGCTCTCCACAGACAGCGTGAACTCCACAAATTCATTATTGAGCAGCTGGATCCGTGCAACCAGGCAGCTCTTGCTGGACACAGTGTAGCGCCGGGTGCGTTTCAATTTCAGTCCAAACGGCAGTGGCATCTTCTCCCTTCGACAGTGGAGGGACCAGGAAGGAGCAATCCAGCAGTGATGGAGCCAACTAAAAGCGACCCTCTCGCGTCAGAACAAACTCTAGTCTCCAGCTGCTCACCCAACAGCCGTCACCGTCATTAAAAAGCAACCGAGTCTCCGGAGGCCAAGCGATGGGAGCATCCACGCCAGCGCTGAGGAAAGAGGGAAGCAGTTACTATGGACTTTGCCATTAAAATTTTAAAAAGAAAAAAAACAGATGGAACTGAATCTAAGGAATAAGCTCTGCCTCAGCGCTGGAATAGGAAAGCTCTAACAGGGAGGTACCAGGAAAGTTTATCAGGAGGGTTGAGGGTGGGGCCCAGGGTCAGACCCCACCCCTCATTCTACCTCACTCACTTCTGGAGATAGCAGAGATAATGCCCAGCACATCTAGAACTACAAAAACATTAGTGGTTGTCTTGCTAGTTTAGAGGAAAGGTTGTTTTTCATAGGTAACTATCTCGAGTTTTCCAAGACTTAGGTGTCTTCAGTCCCCGACTCTGTTTAAGTGCAGAACCGGTCCTTCGGGCAAATTAACCCTGTACCCCAAATGGGGAGAATAATCCCATCTTTCTAACATATGGCAACTGTGAGGTTCAAAGGAGATGGAGTGCTTAACAAGAATTTCTAAAGCCCCTTCAGGTTCATCATTATCATCACCATATAGATTTGAGTATAAACAAGGTACAAGCACCCTAAAGATGCTCCTTCGAATCATAGCATTCTGAAAAGCGTGTTCTGGACTCCTCTCCCGGGTAGGGACACCTAAGGAGGCTGTGGACGCTCACCTAAAGAGAAGGGCGAGGTCCTAAACGCCATCCTGGTTAAAGAGAGCAAGCAAGACTGGGCAAGCCCATGTAGCCAAATGCAGCGGAGGGCCTCAGCTCCGGAACCTCCGAGTCCCCTCCCTGGGAGAAAAGCAAGCGGTGTTGCCTGGCCAACGGGGAATGTCGGAAGCCTCGCGAGCCCCGGAACCCTCCGCCTGCGGCCCCGTTTCCGGGCGGACGTGCTCCAAAGGGACCGGCCCCCTATGATCGGAGGAGGGAGGATTTAAAGGGGCCGGCGTTAGTCCTCCAGGCAGGGAGAGATTGGTCGAGCAGTTTGAGGTTGTATCCACGTCAACAGCAGCCCCCAAACACGCTACTTTTTAAACCATACTTGTTGATGGTAACTTCTTCGGTGAGATAAACCGGGGGCGAGCGACATCTCGGGATTTTTATGTCAACTAGAGTTATTTTCTCCTAAACAATTTGACAAAATTCTCAGCTATTTCCACCCCTCGCACTGCTGTCAGTCTCGCCCCCGCGCCCCTTCCTCCGGGGATGAATCGTTTAGCCTGGCAGGGTCCTAGCTGATTACCCGATTTGGGTGCGAGACCGCGCAGTGGGGCAGTCTGTCCCCAAGCCTCACCAGGCAAACAGAACCCAGGCCTCAGCAGAAGCAGCTCTCTCGGTCTCACGCTCACGGGAACCTAGCTGGGTATCCTCCGGCTTTCCCCACTGCTCCCAGCCTTCTTTTCTGTCCTGCTCGCCATCCTGAGACTCAACCCCAGAGGTTTTGAGCACTCAGGCCTGCGGAAGGACTGAACTAGAAAATGAGGTTTAGACTTCGCCAAACTTAACGTCTTAGAATTCCGTTCCACAAATGTGCGCTGCCGTCTCTGAGCACAAGGCTCAGTTGATGAGCATCTTGAGGAAATCTAAGACGAATCCTAAGCCGCCTCTGCCCTTAAGGAGATTACAGGCATCTATAATTATATTTAGAGCTGTATCGCTAGTAGGGACACGGTAAAAGTTTCTAAAAATTTTTGTTTATGTTTTGCTTTTTGGAGCTCTATAGTGAGGTGATCTCCCAGCCACCATTCCGGAAAGATAAAACAAGCATAAAAACAAGGGGCAGAGAGGAATGCCAGAGGGGCAAGTGGAACCTACAGCATTACGTTAACATTTGCTGAATGCCTTCCTTGGGTAAAAGCACTGTTCCATAGAAGGAATGGGGGGGGGAGCTATAATAAGATAGAGTTTCTATCTGCAATATTTTTCAAAGTTCTTTGTTGTTTCCAGAGTATAAACAGATGAAGCAGAATTTTTTTTAAAAAGGCAAGAAATTGAAAACACTTAAAAAAAAAACCCCGCACCTTAAACAAGCTTTCAACCAGAAGAGAGACCAATAATGTTCCTGTAAATTTAAAAACAAAAACCATGGGTAGTATGCAAAGTATTATCGCAAGAGACAAAGTTGTAGGTTTCAGACTTACAAACTGTGGTAACTGGAAACATTAAACAATGTGCAGAAAAAGATAGCTTCATATGTCCAAAGGGAAGACATCTTATTGGGCCCTGACAAATGTATTAATGTCTTCACTGTGAAGATGGAACTGTGCCTTAAACACAGTATACTACACTACATAGCTTAATTATTAACTCTAGTCCTGATTAGGTAAACTCAAATTTCCAGTTGTTCCTGAGATTGGAAATGTTTTACAGCATTGGGGATGAGGAAAAGCCAATTTTTCCCCCTCTTTTCTTTTGGCAGTTGTTATAATTTGCTTGTTATATTTCTGTGTTTTTCCTCCTAAGAATATCCGGTTTCTTGATTACTCATATAAAACCCACTGTGGCAAAAGTCCTGCTTAGTAACTTTAAAATTTATAATTGATGAATATATCTTAATGATATCCTAAGTTCTGTTTGACTCCTAATGCCAGGAAGTAGAAATTTAAGGTACTCTGGGGAGAGCTGATTCAGGTGTCAACTACTAAATGAAATAGGCTATAAACAGCCTTTAAAGGAGAAAAACAGTATAATTTCTCTACAAAACCATTCCATTGCTGAATAAGAAAAATATGCATACTAAATTCTGCTTCATAGGTTTGCAAACGGCAGTGTGCTCTGTTAGTGAGTTCATTTTTATTTTCTTGTCCATATTCCCCTCCAAACGTTTCTCAAATCCACTTTAAGCCTGAATCTCACAGGATACCCACCCCAAATCACTCACCACATGTTCCTGGAACTTTGCCACTATTCCTTTAGCATTAAATAATCACTGAAAAGTAAGTATCTGGCATTTTTAGAACTTGAAATGAATCCTATGTCTCACAAAACATTTGTGCATTGGTAATCTACAGTTAAATGGCCTACAAACAAAACAACTATTTTCAGAGTGAAATTGCTACACTAAAAAAGAAAAAGAAAACGAAATCTGTCAGTAATTATTAGCTCGTAAATGTTCCGAGCGTGTTTTTTAGCATTATCAATTATCATAAGGTTTTCTCATCGGGGGCTGGGGCTAAGACTGGCGTGCTCAAAGAGGCCAATCTAATCAGGGTTTGCAGAAATCACCGAAATTTGCAGATCCAAGAATTCTCCAGGAGTAAAGACGCTTTACTCCAAAACCGAAACAAGGAGTTGCCAAACAGTCCTTCCTTTATGCCCCTTGTCGCCAAAGTTATCCGGCAACTTTCATACTCCACATTCCGAGATAGTCCACATATTCCGAGAGGCACAAATATGCCCAAGATTTCAAACTCTGATCCAGAACTAAACCGCAGTCATCCGCGGAGGAGTCCGGAATAGAAGTTGCAGACTCTTTTTAGAAATGACTCTAGGAGATCAGAGCGAGCCTGCGAAGCAGACTTCGCTCTTTGTTACGCCCCTGCCCGAGTGCCCCGCGCCTCACCTGCTCCCGCTCCCGCCGGGTCGGGGCTGCGCGCCGGCTCTGCGTCCCGCCTCCCCGGGCTCCGCTCGCCCGCCTGCGTCCGGGCCCGTGCACCGACCGCACACCTTGCCCGCACCCGCCCGGCCGCGGCGGGACTCGCTGGGGAAGCTCAGGGGCTGGGGCCGGAGCTGCGGGGCCCGTGTCCCTCCCCCTGGGCCGGGCGCGCGGATCCGGGGAGGCGGCGGCGCGTGACCTCAGAGAGCTGGAATGCGGGCGGCGGGGCGCGGGGGAGGCCGGACAGCTGCGCCCGGCCGCCGGGGAGGGGGCGCGCCGCTGCTGTTTTTAACCGTGTGACTAGTTATTTTAAGTTTCCAAATAAAGCAGAGCTTTAAGAAATAAAAAAATTTTTTAAAAAGGGAGGGGGACGTTATTTTGGGTCCAGGTAGAAAGGGATCTGGTGCTTTGAGTGGTGGTCTGTAAAGTAACTGGGGTTACTGGTGTATTATTGTACATTGCTGAAGACGGTTCAAAACGTTCTACACCCGCCCCCGCCCCCCTCCCTTAGTGCCTGCTACTCCAGTAAGTACACACCGCTCCTCCGTAGGAACTCGAGAGAAGCAGACGGCTGACACAAATGGGCCTGGGGCTGGAGGTACTGCTTCCTCGGAATCCACTTGATAAGGAGCGCAGAGCATGCTGGAGAGGAGAGTTCTAGAAATAAGGGTGACCAGGGAAGTCATTCTAGACCTAAAGTTCTGATAGCTGAATTTTACCTTGGGGACCACTGGGAAGGACTAACAAACCCGAAAGGTAGGTATGGGAGTAGTTTGGAGGGAAAGAGAACTGGGGAGCTGACCCCACCCCCACCCCAGACAATTGAGACTCCTGAGGAACAGGATCCCCCAGAGAAAACAGTATGCATACTCAGTGCAGAATCGAGCTCTGGGATCAGATTGTTTGGATTCAAATCTCAGCTCCAACCCTTACTGGCAAATTCCTTAGCTTTTGTGGACTTGCTTCCTCTTCCCAAAGCTGGGAATGATCGCGATCCAGTAACCTTGAGTAAAATACGCGTGGAAGGTTTCACTCGGTTCTAGGCCCAGCTACTAGTGCTCATTATTACATTGGATTCTTGCTGACCCTCATCGTGGGCACGTGGCACCAGCTCCTCAGTGTCTTTCCCTTTCAGCTACCCCATGGTTAGTTACCTATCTCTCTCTGGTTTTTTGGTCCTTTCCAGTGATCGCTCAAGGTGAAGTTCAGCTAGCAGACCTCTAAGGGTGATCTAGAATGGCTGGCCCCCTTGCCACCCTTACTGCTCTCTTCCCGGCACGCCTGCTGCTCTCCATCCAGAGGCTCTGGGCGGCACCTCCAGACCCTTCCCATTTGTGGCAGTCATCCACACTTCTCCAACTCAATCCAGGACTCTACTTCCAAGACACAGTTCTAGCCACCCTGTAGCTGCGGCACTTGGCAGGATTATTAAAAATGGTTTCACGGAGGCTTCTTTTGTATCTCCTAGAATTACGAGGGAAGTACTGGGCAGACAGTAGGCACTAAATAAAAACGTGTTAATTGAATCGGGAAGAAAATGAAAGAATTTTAAAAATAGAAAATGATCATAAAACCCAAGTGGTGCTTTAGACAACTGAGCTGAACTCCTTCACAGCCTACAAATGTCAGCTCCCAGCCACGCACGTAAGCTCTATTTTCCCTCGTGTTAATTTGGCAAAAACATCCCCGCAGCAAAGCAGGAGGACAACCCTTCCCAAGAATTAGGTGTAAGACAACCATTAACTTACACTTCCTCCGAAAGAGAGTGAGGTCATTTATATAGTTCAACCCCAACATACACAAAATAACTAAGTAAAAGCCTTACCAGCCTACCTGCTGGACATCCAGTTCTTTTGGAGATGGTTATTTGAGTCCTTCTGTATCTGCACAGAGATATGGGCTATTATATACACATGTACACATGCTTACTTCTTTTTACCCAGAAAGTGCTACATCATACACTCCTGCAATTGAAGGTAATTATTTTCTTCGGTTTTTGTTTGTTGTTTTCTAGAGACAGGATTTCTCTGTGTAACCTTGGCTGTCCTGGAACTCAAGCTGTAGACCAAGCAAAAGTTATTATTATTATTATTATTATTTTGGTTTTGAGACAGGGTTTTTTTGTGTAGCCCTGGCTGTCCTAGAACTCAGAGATCCTCCTGCCTCTGCCTCCTGAGTGCTGGGATAAAAGGGGTGAACCACCACCACCGGGCAGTAATTTTTATTAAAATATACAAATACAAATTAGAAAGAGTTCTGGAAAGATGATGGTTCAGCAGGTACAGGCTATGTTCAATTCCTAGCTTCCATGTTAGGCGGTTCATAACCTGCAACTCCTAAGGGGACCCTACACCTCTGGTGTCTGCTGTACCTGCACTTGTATGCACATATCTACCCCTTTCACATACACACAAACAATTAAAGATAAATCTTCAACAAAACTGTAGGAAGGAAGGAAGGAAGGAAGGAAGGAGGGAGGGAGGGAGGGAGGGAGGGAGGGAGGGAAGGAAGGAAGGAAGGAAGGAAGGAAGGAAGGAAGGAAGGAAGGTCTGACATAAAATAATGAAAGACAAAATTATAAGCAGGGACGAAACTGTGGTCTGAGAGATCCACCGACTACTACTTTTTAACGATGTATTTTTGTGCATATACATGTTTGTTTGTATGTATGTGTGTGCACATGAATACAAATGTGGAAAAAGACACTGAATGCCCTAGAATTGGAGTTGCAGGCCCAATGTGGGTGCTAGGAACCCAACATGGGCCTCTGCAAGAACAATGTATGCTCTTCATTGCCTCCAGCTCCTCAAACAGTATTTTCTTAGGAGTTCAGTTCATTTGCGTTGGTATCTTGGTGACCATCCATCATATATTACTACATGAATTATCATTCACTGTAAGAATCCAGACTTGCTTCAGCCTACAAAGACAAGAATGCCTAGAGAGGGGTGGAGATTAGAACCAACAAACGGGAGGTGTTAGGGCTGGAGAGATGTCTTGGTGGTTAAGAGCACTTGTTGCTCTTGTAGAGGGCCCCAGTTCAAGTGCACTCACATGGTAGCTCCCAGGCATCTCTAGAGCTGGTTCCAGGAGCCCTGACAGGTGCAATCACCCTTTTCCCTGAAATCCTGACCCTTATCTCTGACTCCCTCACTCAGCACTGCTTTAGGTACAACACCTCCACACATTCAGGAGCAGTGATTTTTGAAAGTGATGGTGGCCACATTTGCATATAAATGGCCAGGACAACAGAAAGGGTGCCAGCCTCATAAGCCAGAGACTGACTGGTGTGACGGCGATTCCCAACACTCACACTCGGGCTTCGTTTTCAACAATTTTATTTATTGTTTTCGCGGGCCAGGGTAGGGCTGGTGCATGGAGGTCAGAGGACCACCGTGTGCAGCTGGCTCTCCCCATGCATCTTTACTCACATCCCAGAGACTGAACTCAGGTGTCCAGACTTGCATCACGGGAGGGACGCAGTGCTGTCACCCGCAGGCCCTGAGCATCTCTAGATTCTGCTCCAAAGGCAGACATACCATTTGAGATTCAGTACTGAAGAGAAACATCTGTTCTCTCGACCTGTACCGGAAGCTGGTAGTTTTGTGGAGAAAGACAAACAAGATGCATGTCTTGCCCCCACAAGGACTCATCCTGTGAGAGCAGGCGACATGAAGTGAGAAAACTTACACAAAGGTATAACCCCAAAGGATTGATAATGCCTAGGTAATCATCACAAGGGTCCTGTTTGAGTCTGCAAAGACAAAAAAAAGGTCAAGGTCACTAAACATTCAAGGAAAATAAAATCATTCCAAACTGGGGAAAAACAACCACCTCTGCCTCCCTTCTTCCACAGGCTGGTAAAGCAGGCTCTAGTGCTCTTGCTCTCTCTCTCTCACACACACATACACCATAGAATCCCTCTGAAATGTAGCCCTGAGGGGAGACTGGAAACACAGGGGGCACCATTGTTAGAGAACTTAGGCTTTGCGGAGCTGAAGCTGGCACTCAGGCCCTGCCAGCTTCATAACCAAGGCTCTTTTTCAGTTCGTTCCTCTATCTGGAAGGTGGCCAAGAACCCTCTTAGCTGGCACTGTAGTTCATTGTGATCTGGCTCTCATACTATCCCTTAGGAGAAAAATATGCCATTTGTCATGGCCAGTTTATTCCTTTGTAAGACTAATACTTCCAGTCCCTTCAAGGATGTGGATTGTGAGATTGCATCTTACAGGGAAGCACCCTGAACAGCCTCCAATCCCTGAGTGGCTTAGTGGGGACATTCTCTCTATGACTCAGACTCTCTATCATCTGAGATCTGAACATGTTTGAGTTCTCAAATACCCTGCAATTCTCTTCCATAAATGTAAGCTGGTTGTCCTAAAAAGAGAACCCTGTCTTCAACACCTTCAATAAATTCCTTGTAATAAATTAAAAACAAAACAGAACAGGATCTTGCTGTGTTGCCAGGTTGGACTTAAACTGATGATGCTCCTTCCCCAGCCTCGCAAGTACTGAGACAGACGTGTGTCACAATGCCTGGCTATGAATGTGTGTGTGTGTGTGCGTGTGCGCACGCATGTCTGTATGTGGAGGCCAGAAGTAGGTGTTGATGTCTTCTTAATTGTTTTACATCTTATTTCTAAGACAGGGCCTCTCACTGAAGCAAGGGCTTACAGATTTGCCTAGACTGACCAGCAAGCCCTAGGGATTCCCCTGTCTCCAGCTCCCGAATTCTGGGGTTACAGGCACATAACACATGGGTGCTGGGGGCTATTGAGGTCTTTATGTACGGCAAATACTTCACTGACTGTCTCTCCAGACTTCTGAGTACCTTTCAGTGGAAATGCTCCTGGCTTTTTTTACACAAGATTTTCCACTAGTAACTAACTCTGTACTCATCACACAGTTCAAAAGCCAGGTAAGTTTTTAACTTATTTTCTTTTCTCTACCATTCCATAACTAAGAACAGGAACAAGTTTTACCATTATTGTACTTTAAACAAATTGGCATTAACAGAGACATGGTCCTACTCACCTGTGGGCTCTGGCTCTTAGCACGGTGTCTGGCTCAGTGCAGGCATTTAATTTTTAATCAACAAACATAACGCTGGTGGGAGCCAAGTACAGCTCGAAATGCTTTGAAAATATTAACTTACCTCCACCTTATATGAGAACCCTTTGCAGGAGGAAACAGTATTATATTGATGCTATAGATGAGGGAACTGAGGCCCAAGGAAAAGAGGCAACTTGCCTAAGGTCTCAGAGAGAGTGGCAGAGCTCAGAGAGTATGGCTCCAGGGTCCCTGTTCTGTCACTCGGCTCCTCTCATCAATGTTTTTTTTGTTTTTTTGTTTTTTTGTTTTTGCTTTTTTGAGACAGGGTTTCTCCATGGCTTTTTGGTTCCTGTCCTCGATCTAGCTCTTCTAGACCAGGCTGGCCTCGAACTCACAGAGATCCGCCTGCCTCTGCCTCCCGAGTGCTGGGATTAAAGGCGTGCACCACCACCGCCCGGCTCATCAATGTTTCATGACTCTATGGCCACTGGATTTACCCAGGAAAAATGCCTTTGTAAATTAAGTCTCTGATTTCTTTTAATCTATAAATATTTGATGTTTATTATGTGCTAACCATTCCGAAAGAACTTCTGCAAAATACAAAAGACACATGGGGCTCAGTTGATCATTTTTGCTAGGGAGAATGAACACACACATAGAAAACATATGATATCATCATATTAGTTTCCATATAGATGACGGAAGAATTCGGAAGATTACAGGCAACTGTCAAAGGGCCCGTGGCAGACAGACTCTGCAACCCTGTGGTTCCTGCTCTTTGATAATGCCTGTGATTGTGGGTTGCTTTAACTAGTGGGTATGGTAAAGCCAAGAGATTTTGCAGATATAAAGAAGCTCCTAATTCACTTGATCTAGGCATTAGGCTAGATGAACCCAAATGAATGAGATAAAAGTCCTTGACAGAGGAACCAAGGTGTGCTGGGAGGGGATTGTATCTTTGCTAAATTAAGGGAACAGCTACTTGTTAAGGAACTGTGGGCCATTTTTTTTTTTTTCCGAGACAGGGTTTCTCTGTAGCTTTGGAGTCTATCCTGGAACTGTCTCTTGTAGACCAGGCTGGTCTTGAACTCACAGAGATCCAACTGTCTCTGCCTCCCGAGTGCTGGGATTGAAGGTGTGCGCCTGGCACACTTCTTCTTAGACCATCCATTTCTTCTAGATCATAGATGGCAAAAAGATGGAGCCTTTGCTCATAAAGATCCCAGGAAATCCTTTCCTGATAAGGAACGTGTCTTGGCATTCTCCGTTAGTCAAATCCCATGCGAATGCAGCCTGTGTGCCAGCTCTGAGGAGACTGATGAAAACTGCAAGATGGGAAAATGGATATTCCAAACTGCTACGCCTGTGCTCACTCGTTATCACTGAGAGCTAATGGAAACTTTTTTTTAATTTTTTTTATTTTTTTATTTTCTTTTTTTTTGGTTTTTCGAGACAGGGTTTCTCTGTAGCTTTGGTGCCCGTCCCGGAACTAGCTCTTGTAGACCAGGCTGGCCTCAAACTCCCAGAGATCCGCCTGCCTCTGCCTCCCGAGTGCTAGGATTAAAGGCGTGCACCACCACCGCCCGGCTATTTTTTTATTTTCGAGACAGGGTTTCTCTGTAGCTTTGGAGCCTGTCCTGGAACTAGCTCTTGTAGACCATGCTGGTCTCGAACTCACAGAGATTCGCCTGCCTCTGCCTCCCGAGTGCTGGGATTAAAGGCGTGCGCCACCACCGTCCGGCTTGGAAACTCTTTCTTAAGGAGCTGGGCATAGTCGGTGCATGCCTGTCATCCCAGTACTGGCATGAGGAAGAGGAATCTGAGTCCAAACGTATTCAGGCCACGCCACAAAGCTAACACCAAAATCAAAAAACAAAACATACTCCAAAACACTTAGAAACTTGAGGAATGTGGGGCAAACAGAAACTTCTCTAAGGTGTCTATGTTGAAAAGAAAAAAAAAAGATTCTTCCATGTTTTATGATCAGAGACAAGGAGAACTAAAGAAGTCTACTGTAGAAATGCAAATGCCTTGGAGGTGGTTAAGACGGCTTTGCCCTGAGAAGGCTGAATTTAGAAGGGAATAAAACGGACATAGTTACTTAGGATTTGGGAGCGGGTGTTCAGGTGAGAATACAAGGTAAATGGTGGAGTTGGTCTTTATTAGCTTGGAAATGACAAGTGAGATAGGTGAAAGATTGACCTACTTGTCTCTAGGCAATGGTCGCGCATGCTAAAGAACTCTGAGATCAGTTGGGATCAATCACTCTGAGTGGTAAGCTCCTCCAGCGTGTGCTCTGAGCACCCCTTGACGCTCAGTCTCCGATAAACCAGCAAAGATGCTGGGAGTTCGACCACCTGACACGCATCAGCAGCTATTGGACTGTCCGTTGCTACCCTGGACGCCTTGACCAATCAGCCAGACTACTCTTACTCCATGCAAAGACTGCAGGTGGTCGTCCCAGCTGCAGGGTGCTGGGCTGCAACCGAGGCTGTTTGAAATATTTTGTACCTGATGGTTTGCGATCCTGAGCCTCCAAGAACTTCAAAGGAACCTGCAATTATTTCTTCCCAGGCCGGAGGGCAAGCAGTTCTCCTTGTGGTTCAGCAGAGGGACGGGGCTAAGAGGCAAAGCTGTGATTAGTCCAACACATGGCTGGGCTTGGGCTGAACAAATAGCTGTGATTAAGCCCAACCTCCCAATTTGAGCTCCATAAGCAGGCTACTCCGGCCTGGGAGGCAGTCTCCCGTGCTCCTTTCCCTAGGGTTGCAACAGTGGGCCTAGCAGGAGACTTTCTGTCAAGTGCTCTTTTCTCCCCCGCTTTCGGTTCTATGAACCAAGAGAGAGGCAGCAGATGGAAGAGCGAGTGGGCTGTTTCGGAGTGCACTGCCAGGATAAGGCGGAAGGCAGCGGATGCAGAGAGGGGCAGCAAGAGGTGACCAGAGAACCTGCAGACCCTGGTCGCAAAAAAAAAAAAAAATTTGAGAGAATTGTCGGGATCTCCAGGGCCAAGAGTGTCAAGCGGCTGGCTGAGAGCTGTAACTGGCTGCCACCAAAGCCTGAGGACCTGAAGGAAGCTGCAAGGAGCTCAAATACATGTAGGGCTAGAGTCCCACGATCCCAGGTCTGCACCCCAACTCTAACACTAGAGGGCGCCACTTGCCACTCTTCATGTTACCTATAGCAGGCTGATTGCTAACAACAAATTGGGGAGTCCTGGAAATAAGTGTCCTCCAAAGAAGCAGTTCAGAGAGGAAGGGCAGGAGGAGGGTTAATCCTGGGTAAAGCACACTGGATGTTTAGAATTACAGTGGCCACATCTCTAATCCCAGCACTCAGGAGGCAGAAGCAGGTGGATCTCTGAGTTCGAGGACAGCCTGGTCTACAGAGAGAGTTCCAGGATTATCAGGGCTACACAGAGAAACCCTCTCTCGAAAAACCAAACCAAACCAAACCAAAAAATAAAAAAATAAAATAAATAAATAAACACCACCAACAACCACAAAAACCCTGTAGAATTAAAGGCATGCTGGAAGGGTTCTGCTGCTACTCTGGATATTGCCCCTCCACCTCACCAAGTCTAACGACAGACAGTACATCTTCTAGAAAACAGTCTTTTTCCTGGAAGAAAATGAAAACTTCAAGAGTTAACAATCTGTATCGATCCCATACTTGAGGTTAGATTTGAACTCAGATCAAGACCCATGATGTTCGCGCTGTCCATCCTTATAACCTGTGGGAGACTAAAATCAGTTAGAAATCATGAAAGGGAAGAAAGGAAACGGTTCCCCTGGTTTAGGAAGGCATAGGAGAAATCAGGTTGGTTACCTGCACGCCATTATTCTCTATGCGGCCAGCAGAGGGCGCCGGAGCACAGATCCCGGACCCGCTGGGGACGTCCGTGCGCATGCGTGCGCGCAGACGCATGCGCACTGGCTCGCGCTGGCACGGGGGCGCCAGCAGGGGCGGGGACACGCAGCGCGCTCGGTCGGTCGGAGGCGGAGCGGCGGTGGCGGCGGTGGTGGCGGGTCAGGCTGCAGGGTGGCAGCCCGCGGCGGGCTCCTGGTAACCGAAGCGCCCCGCAGTGCTGACCCGGCCGCCCGCCGCGGAGCCATGGAAATCGGCACCGAGATCAGCCGCAAGATCCGGGTGAGGCCCGCGTCGGCGAGCGGGCGAGCGGGCGGTTGCCAGGAGTAACGGGGCGGGTGGGCCTGGCCTGCCGTGTCTCCTCGGCGCGGGCCGCCTCTGACAGGGCGCAGGCGCGGCGGCTGGGGGACATCCGCGGGCCCGTGGGGGCCACCGGGGCGGCGGCGGCGGAGGAAAGCGCCGCGCGGGGGTCGGGCGTCCCCTCCCCCACCTTCCTGGGCGGGGAGGGTGGGGGGGTCGCTTTCTCCTGTCGGGGTTTTCACAGGCACCTTTGCTGTTTTTTTTTTTTTTTTTTCCCTCTTTCCTCCTCAGAGTGCCATTAAGGGGAAATTGCAAGAATTAGGAGCTTACGTGGGTAAGTTGGTTCTTGTCATTCGCCTAAATACAATGTAGGCCTTGCAACTGATTGGATGTGTCTGAGTGAGTCGGCCCGAAGCTCTTTGGGTGGTCTACCTTGAAATTGAAGATTCCCTGGTCTCCTCCACCTTCGTTTCATTGAACCGTCCCTAGCAGCACCCCGAGTCCCCACCCAGCTCCATCCCCATGTCCTGTCTAAAGCATTATTTTCAAATAGCCTAAGCTTTTTCTTCCGCAGAGGCAATCGTTTTTAAACTCATAATGTTTGTTCGAATCTTGTTCTGTTTCTCTCGTTACTTTCGTCATGACCTTTAATTTCAGATCTGTCATCTTAGATATGAACACTTGATGCTTCTGGCGTTTGCCACAGAGCTGGTTCAGTGAGTTTTATGTTTTAGGTTTTTTTTTTTTTTTTTAAATATTCTTCCTACTCGAACCTGACTGCGAAGTTCATTTTAACTCTCTTAAAATGAGTTTACTTTGGACAGTGTGTAGCTGTTCCATATATACAGTAAGTCACCACTAAATGTAAGTGATAATGTTTCCAGTTGTACAGATAGAAACAAAGGCTTTGGATACTTGAACCGGGTTGTAGGAAGAGGCCTGGTCTGACTGTACAGCTAGTGGCTACAGGTGTAAATTGTGGGTGACCTAGGTGTTGGAGACCTTTACAGGCCTGTGGAGTCAAAATTGTTGTCATAATAGTTATAAGGCTTGGCTTTGCGCTGTGTTCACATTTGGATTACATGAAAGCAGTGGTTAGAAAGCGAAGTTTAAAGGGTAGTCACGCCAGGTTGTCCTAGAATTCTTAGATTACTTCTTGTAGTTAAAAAAGGAAACCAGTTCCATTTAGAATGTTATTAATGAAACAGTTGATATGTTTTTAAAATTGGCTTCTGAACTGGGAGGTGGTGGCCCAGGATTGTAATCCCAGCACTCAGGAGCGGAGGCAGAGGCAGAGGCAGGCAGATCTCTGTGAGCTCCAGGCTGGCCTAGCCTACAGAGTGAGTTCCAGAACGTCCGTCCTTTTAGGATTTGGTTGTGAGTACACAGAAGTGCGCGAAAGCAGTGGCACTCTGAGCTGATAGGCCTGTTTTAGGAAAGGCGTTAGTGATTTTGAGCTGAGGTTGCCAGTTGACTGTGCTAGCAGCATGTCAACGTGATCCAAGCTAGAGTCATTTGGGAAGAGGAGGCCCCAGGTTGAGAAAATGCTACCACAAGACATGTTTGTGGGCAAGGCTGTGGGGCATTTTCTTGATGGGTGTGGGAGGACCAGTTTACTGTGGGTGGTGCCACCCCTGGTCTGGTGATTCTGGGTGCTTTAAAAAAAAAAAAAAAGCAGGCAGAAAGCCAGCTCTCCACCTGTAATCCCAGCACATGGGAGGCAGGGACAGGTGGATCTCTGTGAGTTAGAGGCCAGCCTGGTCTACAGAGTGAGTTCCAGGACAGCTAGGGCTACACAGAGAAAACTTGTCTTGGAAAACTTGAAAGAAAGAAAGCAGGCAGAGCAAGCCAGGAAATAGCACTCCTCCATAGCCTCTGCATCAATTCCTGCCTCCAGGTTCCTGCCTTTAGTTCCTGCCCTGAGTTTCCTGGATGATGGACCATAGCTGTAAGATGAAATAAACACTCTTCTCATCAAATATCTTTTGTTCTATCACAGAAGTGGAAACTTTTCTACCTTCTAAGAAGTGATAAACTGGTTTTGTTGCACTTAGGTATTTGGTAAGTATGAAAAAAAAGCCAATAGTTTTTTTTTGTTTTTTGTTTTTTTTTTTTGGTTTTTCGAGACAGGGTTTCTCTGTGGCTTTGTAGCCTGTCCTGGAACTAGCTCTGTAGACCAGGCTGGTCTCGAACTCACAGAGATCCGCCTGCCTCTGCCTCCCAAGTGCTGGGATTAAAGGCGTGCGCCACCATCGCCCGGCTAAGCCAATAGTTTTTTATTGCCAATGACAAGTTGAACTTTCAAATGAAAATGAAAGTTTGGGTTTACCTCTGTGAACTGGAGAGCTTCCCAGAATGGATTTTTCTGATGAAAATATGGAGGTATGACACTGTGGCTTCATATAATGAAATGTATCAACATGTCCTGGTTCACCAGCTCATTAAACTAGTATTTTCCAGGTGACCAGTACATATTATTAAATATGCAAAAGTTAAAGGATGCATAGGTGGATTTCCTTGCAACAGTACAAAGAATTAATTGGTGGTGTATTAGATTCTGTATAGCTAATAAATTGCCCCTTGAGTTGTTGAATAGTATCCATGAGATCTAGAAAGGCTGTTAAAATACTCCAACTACGGACGTGTAGGACTAGATTTTCTTTAATTCCCCAGTATTAAACAACTTGATCACACATTAGATGCAATAAACAGAGATTTAGAATTCATTTATCTTTTAGACCAGATAGCAAAGAGATTTGTGGAAGTAATTAAATCCTTTAAAAATTCTCCATTTTAAATTCATGTGGTTAATATTAGTAGATAAAATTCATATCAACCAGAGAAGGGCCCTGAGACTGAACAGGCTAAGAGTTACTAGTTTATGAATTACAGTTGATAGGTAGATTCCAGGTTTGTTTTAGGATTGTTGCACTCCTCATGGGCATGAAAATGAAGCTGAACCTGGACCTTCTTAGGTTTGTTTCTTTCAGGTAACACTTAATGGGCTCCAGCTGTGAGAGGTCTACCTCCCATGTGGCAGATCAGCAATGGCCAGTGTGAGACATGAGCTCCTGTTCATTGAGGCAGACTCATTCCTGTCACTTACTGGAAATTCTAAGCCAATTTTGTTGTTGTTGTTTTTTAAAACATTACCTTATAGTTGCATTTGTTTCTGAAAATACTGGTGGAATTGGGGCGGTGGTATTGCTCTGGGAGAGCGCTGCACTAGAGCCTGTCAGTAGCAGCCTGAGGATCAGGGGCTCAGGTTTGGGGGTCCTTGGTGCTTCTGTTAGCGAAGGATGGATGGTCCCACCTTCCCTCCTTCCCCTTACTTGACCCTAGGTTCCCATAGACTCTTAATACCATCCTTCCCCAAAATTGGAAATTCCTTAAAGCTAACTAGTTCATGATGGGTTCTGGCAGAGGGCCTGGTGTTTACTGACTATCAATTAACAGATATCATCTTCCCATTCTTTGAAATAAAGCATGGTCTTTTTTTTTTAATATTTATTTATTTATTTATTTTGTATACAACATTCTTTTTTTTTTCTTTTTTTTATATTTATTTATTTATTATGTATACAATATTCTGTCTGCGTGTATGCCTGCTGGCCAGAAGAGGGCACCAGACCCCATTACAGATGGTTGTGAGCCACCATGTGGTTGCTGGGAATTGAATTCAGGACCTTTGGTAGAGCAGGCAATGCTCTTAACCTCTGAGCCATCTCTCCAGCCCCCTGTATACAACATTCTGCCTCGATGTATGCCTGCATGCCAGAGGAGGGCACCAGATCTCAGTACAGATGGTTGTGAGCCACCATGTGGTTGCTGGGAATTGAACTCAGGACCTCTGGAAGAGCAGGCAGTGCTCTTAACCTCTGAGCCATCTCTCCAGCCCCCAAAGCATGGTCTTTTTAATGTTGGCAGTTAATTACCTTATTATTTGAAGTTGGCTATACCTCACTGTGTGGAACAGGGTGACTTTTGTTTTCATGATGTAGCTTGTACCAGCCTCCAATTCCGTCTCTGGCTGCTGGGGCTGCAGTCACACACCACTACTAGCTCCAGCTTCTCACATTTCTTTATACCTGAAAAGAGTCCCAGAGCTATGGAAGGTTATGAAGACAGTTCTTCAATAATTATTTGAGTGTTTGTTTTCAAAGTATTGGGTGGGGTCCAAAGAAGAACCACCGTTCTTTAAAGCAAATGGGGTCTCACCTGTGCTTGTGTGGAGCCGCTCAGTGCTGCAGCATTAGACAGTCCAGTGTTTTGTTTGTTTTTTCCTGTTTTTTTAAACAGACTTAAATCATTTTTTATTTTCCTTATATAAAAACCCTAATGTGGTAGCCACAGCTGGAGCCTGGATCCTCTGAACAGAGACTCTGGTGTGGTTTTCACATGTTGATCAGTGAATTCCTGATAAGGAGACTTGGTGAATTACAGTCTCTTTCCAGAGGTCGGTGTCAGGTAGCTGTAGGTCTTAGAGATGGCATCAAAGGTGGCCTTGGCAAAGCAACCCAGGGTGGCAGTGCAGCCCCTGGCTGATGTGTAGCAGTCATCAATGCCAGCCATCATCAGTAGCTTCTTGGACACAGGAACAGAGGCTATGGCAGTGCCTCTGGGGGCAGGGATGAGTTGAACCAACACAGAGCCACAGCGGCCTGTTACTTTGTGTGGTATAGTGTGGGGCTTGCCAATCTTGTTCCCCCAGTAGCTTCTCCATACTGGAACAATGGAAAGCTTGGCCAAGATGATGTGCTCCTCGGATCTACCTTCATGGAACACTTAGCACCAACGTGATCATTGCAGTCCCCAATAACAACGAAAGCCTTGAACCTAGTCCGCTGGCCAGCCCTAGTCTGCTTTTTACTGGCGTGATCTTCAGAACCTCATCCTTTTTAGGGACTCTCCCAGGAAAAAATAATCTCGAATTCCTTAATGGCCAAGGAGAACAGGTAGATCTCTAGGGACTTGATCTTCGTATCCTTAACCAGGTGGCCCAACTTGGTGAAGACTCCTTGTCTTCAGCTTTACCTTCGCGAGCCATGTGGCCTCGACCATGACTGCGGCCCCTAAGACTACTACCCAATCCTCTGCGCAAGCCATCACGGCCTCTGAGTCTTCCAGGCCCCCCTGCTGCATCGGCTTCATCCGTTATTTGGTGTTATTTCAAGAAGCAACAGTCCAGTTTTTAGTCACACTCCAGAGGAGAGCTTCTCTAAACCTTCTTAGCTTTTACTGCTGCCCTCTATTTCCAGTATGCTAATTCAAGATGTACTTCAGAGGTCTATCTGGACTGTCAAAGAATAAAAAGTTTATGGTCACATGCTAATTTTGCATTAGGTTCTTAATTTCCATTGTATTGTCTACTCAGAATACAATATATGAATTCTAAAGGCTTTGCTGAGAAATAATTGATAGAATATGTGAATTCTAAAGACTTTGCTGAGAAATAATTGATAGTTTAAATTGCACATATTTGATGTACATGTTTTCTTATTAATATATTTGCCATGTTTTAATGTGTATATACCCAAAACATCACCAGTCAAATCTACTAGACTGGGTATAGCTCATTGGAGACTCTGTCTAACACTGTGTACATGCTTGAATCCAAGCACCACTTAAAAAAAAATACTCATTAAGTCCTCTCCCTTCCCAAATTTTCAGTAGCTCCTTTGGCTTTGTAACCCGTTCTTACTCCCTTTTTTTGGTTCCCATTCTATACCAAGACAACCACTGATCTTGTGAAATTTAAGAAAATACAAGTTGATACAATGACAGTCATTTCATTGCCACTGTGAGAGGAAAAATAGCTTGTCTGCCCAAGTGTCTTAGTAGTCCTGTCTGTTCACATTTTCTGAGTTAGTAGTGTTGGATCATAGTAGGTATGTCATATAAATAAAGATAAGTTTATTTATTACAATTACAATGGGAGCTTTTTTGATACTTGGTCACTTTATTTATATTTCCTTCTTTATTGCATGCTTCCAAGAAATACTGCCTTCTCTTTTGTCCTGCTTCTATACTGGAGTTTGGATGGAGTTTGGATGTTTCTTTCTTTTTAATGATTTATTATTTTGTATGCGTTGGTGTTTTGCTTGCATGTATGTCTTTGTGAGAGTGTTGGGACACCCCTCCGAAAGAGGAGTTACAGTCAGTTGTGAGCTGCTGTATAGGTGCTGGGAATTGAACCTGGGTTCTCTGAAGAGCAGCCAGTGCTCTTAACATTTGAGCCGTCTCTTCAACCCCTAGATGTTTTCCTTTGAAACAGGTGTCTGGCAGATGAACCTTCCTTTCTGTTTGTGTAGAAGGCATGAGTATTTTAGTCATTAGGAAATTTTAATAAAGACATGTTTGAAGCTGGATGTGGCGGTGTATATTAGTAATCTCAGTATTTGAGAGGGCAGAGGGGAAAGAATCCTGACCCTCCATGGGCCATACGTCTGGGATGGGGCAGATAGACACCTACTTTTTTCAGAAAGAAATTAATTTCCTCATCACTTTGCTTCTTTATTGAAGAGTTGGGCTTTTTACTGGCAGTCATTATGTAGGGTTGCCACTGCCCGGAAGAAAAGTTGAGTTGCCTTTTAACTTTTTTTCCCTCCTTTGATATTAACAATTGAACTCTTGGCATTGTACATACTACCGAGTTCTGTGTAGTTTTAGTGTGTATGATGTTGCTGGAAGTTTATTACATGGAGTAATTGAAGCCTACTTTTACTAAGCAGAAGCATATTCTCTAATGAAAGTACTGTGTAAGAACAGAAAACTAAACAATACAATTATTGGGATAATAATTGTACCTTCTAAAAGTGTCTGAAGTTGATGAGCATTGAGAAGACTTCTTACAAAAACTGGTACATTCTCTCAACTGATTCTGTGCCCCAGGATGCCTAATTTTATCACTGGAAATGCAGTTTCCTCCAATCCCTGCCCTTCTAATTTGGAAGTAGTTTTTGGCATAAAGGGGGAAATTGGGAGCTGAGCTTCCTTGTCCAGCCTGTGTTGGAGTGAGTACCAGTTCTCAAGGCTGCTTCTGTTTTTAAGCACATTGATTTTGAGCAAAAAACAAATATTGAGGAGACACTTAAAAGTTTGGTATACTTTTCCTTTTAACTAGATGAAGAACTTCCTGATTACATTATGGTGATGGTGGCCAACAAGAAAAGTCAGGACCAAATGACAGAGGACCTGTCCCTGTTTCTAGGGAACAACACAATTCGATTCACCGTATGGTATGTTTCTGAATATCTGTTCCTCAGAGCAAAGTCAGAGTTGGTATTCTGTATAGGAGGAGTTCTCCGCAGTCTTGTGAGGTTTCACTGTGGAGAGGCATTCTGTGGGCTGTGCCGCACAAGCCTCCGGAGGTTTCTCCGTCTGTCAGTGGGAAATAGTAAGTCACCTGCTCTCTGTACTTGTGAGGATAACTTTGCTGGTGCATCAGAGTGTTTACAGATATGCCTGCACTGAAGGCGCCCTTGATGTGTGTTCGTGGGTTTGTATTATTGCCTTTAACACTTCATCATCCCCTCCCGTCACCCCCTCCCCACACTCGCCAGCACAACCACTTACAAACAGTGAGCTCCACATTTTGAGCTAGGCTTTCTTTTGGCTTTTATGGGGAAAACTTTTTTTTTTGTTTAAGATGGCTATTCCTGACACATGCATGTCCTCATTTGACAAATATCTCGGTCATCTTTACAGTTTGAAATTTCAAATAAGCAAACTTATTTTTTCATATAAAATATGATTTGAGCCGGGCGGTGGTGGCGCACGCCTTTAATCCCAGCACTTGGGAGGCAGAGGCAGGCGGATCTCTGAGTTCGAGACCAGCCTGGTCTACAAGAGCTAGTTCCAGGACAGGCTCCAAAACCACAGAGAAACCCTGTCTCGAAAAACCAAAAAAAAAAAAATGATTTGAACTACCCTTTATCAAACTACACACTCCCTTAGTTGAGAATAAGCATAATATTAAGTTTAAGAAGCCCAGCTTCAGTTATCAGGCTTAAGGTAGAGCAAGAATGGGGAAGGATAATTAATGCTTGTCTGAGGACAGGTAGGAGATACTCATAAGAAGGCCCACTGACTTAAGACCCATCAGCTACAGTGAAAGCTGATGATGGAGCAAAACTGAGTGAGCACTTACCCTGCTTATTTTGAGTAGGAAGCACTAAGGGAGACGGTGCCTGTTCACATCTTGACTCTCAGGGAAAGAGTATCTTTTTTTTTTTTTTTTTTTTTTTTTTTAAGTTTTTCGAGACAGGGTTTCTCTGTAGCTTTGGAGCCTGTCCTGGAACTAGCTCTTGTAGACCAGGCTGGCCTCGAACTCACAGAGATCCGCCTGCCTCTGCCTCCCGAGGGAAAGAGTATCTTCACAGTGTTTTGGCAGCAGTATGCCTTATGGCTCTTATAGCAACACTATTTTGAAAATCTGCAGAATTTTCTGCTTTATATTGCATAGTTTGGAGCACATTATTAAGAGTACAGTAATCTTTCCGTGTTTAACACACTGCTTCATTGTGTATATATACCCTCTCAAATGATGGCGTTCTTAACTGAGGGAATTATACTATGACGTGAATACGTCTTTCTTTAAAGTCATCAGTGGTTCAGGAATTTGTTTCATAAGTATTGTTGTAACCTGACCTTTGACTAAACCTTTAGATCACTTGGGGTTTGCAGCCCATCTGAGCTAAGCTAGAAGACTGACCTCATAGGTTCTTTCTTAGATGACTTAATGGAATGCTTAAGACAGATTTCATAATATACCGTTAACTTAAAATCAGTTCTCATCTTGCTCCAACTACAGTTTCACATGCCCTCATGCAAGGAATTGTGTCTTCTCTTTGGTTGGTGCTTCACTTTCATCAGTTCACTAATGTTAAACAGACTATCCTGATTTTTAATTGTTTTTTTGTTTGTGTTTGTTTACCAATGTAGATACACATGGGTGTGTGTGCGTGCGTGCGTGTGTGTGTGGCACGCGCGCATTTGTAGGACTAAATTTGATGTTGGGTGTCTCACTGGATCACTCTCTACTTTAGTTATTGAGACAGGGTCTCTCACTAAACCCAGAGCTCAGCGGTTACTTTTAGTCTACCTAGAAAGTTTATCCCAAGCACCCCATCTCTGCCTTACTTGAAATGCTGGTGGCTTTCATCACCTAGCTTTTACATGGGCTCTGGGAATCAACTTCAGGACCTGGACCTGCACCCCGCCCTGCCCAGCGCTACTCTTGTGATTTTTTGTTTTTGCTGTCAATTTTTTAACTTTACACTAAGGTCTTTCTCTCTCTCTTTTTTTTTTCTCATCCTAATTTTTTTTTGAAATCTTGAAATAATTGTGTTCATGAGGAAACTGGCATGTGAAGGGATTCTAAATGGAGCAGTAGGAGACTTCTGGTGTCTATGAGAGGTTGTTGAAAAGGATAGCTATAGCCGGGCAGTGGTGGCGCACGCCTTTAATCCCAGCACTTGGGAGGCAGAGGCAGGCGGATCTCTGAGTTCGAGACCAGTCTGGTCTACAAGAGCTAGTTCCAGGACAGGCTCCAAAACCACAGAGAAACCCTGTCTCGAAAAACAAAAACAAAAAAAAAAAAAAAAAGAAAAGGATAGCTATGCAAGTATGTCTTTTATAAAACTATTAAGATGAGTGTGTTACAGCAAGGTTGTAGCCTGTTTGCTTAATTTTGAAAATAATAGAGTAAAATGGGTTAGCATATTTTAAAATTCTTTACTTTTTTTAACCTCTCAGAATTATGTTGTTCAAGAAGCCATGTAAATAGTTTAAATATTAGCCACTGGATTAGGGTGTTTATAATTCAGTGGTAGAACATGTACTTACTGGAACATGATCCTTAGTTTAACCCTGTGGAGAGGGTGAGAAAGGAGGGCGAGTGTGAGACACACGCACGCACACACACACATAAGTAAAACAGTTGTGGCAAGCAGTATTCTATGTTTGGGATAGTTGCTTATTTTACTGTTAGCTGTATTAGTCTTTAGTCCTTAGAAAACAAGATGACTTTTTTTTTTTTAATCAAGACTTGTCAGATGATGTCTTTGTCTATTTTCTTTGGTGCTGGGGATTGAACCCAGGGCTTTGTGTGTGTTCTTAACATTCTGTTCTGGTTCTGCTGATGCCATGTAATCCTAGCTACCTGGGAGACTGAGGTAGGGAGGTTCATGAGTTCAAGGCCAGCCTAGGCAACTTAGACCCTGTCTCAAGAAGTAAAAAAGAGAGCTGTGGGTGTGTGTCAGTGATATTAGAGTGCTTGAATGGTATGTATACTGCTAGAGGTCAAATTTCTAGGACTTACAGAAGCTGCTCTGCTTCTGAGCCATCTCCCCACCCCTATTTTTTTTAATAATTTATTTAACTTTACTTTATGTGCATTGATATGACGGTATCAGATCCCCAGGAACTGGAGTTACAGATAGTTGTAAGCTGCCATGTGGGAGCTGCGGATTGAACCTGGGTCTTCTGGAAGAGCAGCCAGTGCTCTTAACTGCTGGGCCATCTCTTCAGCCCCTCCCCACTCCTATTGTAAGGCCTTTTAAAGAAAAAAATAATGTGCAGATGGAAAGTCCAGTTCAGTATTATTAAATGCCTTACAAGAGCTAACCTGAATATAATGTCAGATTTAGAGTGGCAATTAAAATTTTTTATTAAGGGAGACTTTGTTTTTTGTCTTTTTAGGCTCCATGGTGTATTAGATAAACTTCGCTCTGTTACAACTGGTAAGATTTGTAAAATTGAGAGCCTTTTGAAATTTTTGCTTGTTATAGCATGTGATCCTTTCCTTTTTAAAGTTATTTATGCTGCTCTTGGAAGAGTATCAGTCAGTTTAAGAGGTGTGGTTCATCTAAATTGTAAGAACATTAAACTTAATGTGATTTGGCAATAATGGACAAGACTGCATTATGTATCGAAAGGAAGTAATTATAAATGTGCCCAAACCTTAACCTTTAAGAGACCTCACTGCTTTATAATTGAAAGTTATCTAAAGGTCTAATATCTACAGTCATTTAATAAGTCAGATAAACTATTATGATGTATAGGAATGCTATTCAACAACTAAAAGTAATCTGGAATGAGATGAGAAAACACAAATATTATCCTAGTATTTAAAACATGTCGATCCTCTTGCAAAATAGTAATAACATAATAAACTATTATTAGTAGTAGTAATGATAAATGTTACTTATTGTTGTGGCAGTTCTCCTTTAAGGACCCCATCCCCCACATTTTCAGCTGTCTTTTATCCCCTAGTGGTTAAAATCTCTTAATAAACACCAACTGCTTTTTAAACTACCACGTTTGAGGAACTAGAAATGTAGCGCAGTTGGTAGATTGCCTGCCTAGCACACATGAATCCCTGAGTTCAGTTTCTGGCACTGAAGAAAAAGCCATGGTAACACGTACCCAGAATTCCCAATACTCCAGAGGTAGGAGCAGGAGAATGGGAACTTCAAAGTCATTCTTGGTGGTATATCCAGTTACCTTGGACTTCATGAGACCTGTTTTGTTTGAAAAAAGAAAACAGCTGGACTGTGATCCTTTTGGGACCGAGTTAGGTGGATCTCTGAGTTTAAAGCCAGCCTGGTCTACAAAGTGAGTTCCAGTACAGCTAGAGCATTTACACAGAGAAACCCTATTGTGAAAGAACAAAGAAAACAAACAAAAGAATACTTTGAAGTTATTACTTTAAAAAAATCCTTTCTACGTTACTGCTTTTGAATTGGTGATGAGAGGAAGGAAAGATAAGAACAAGATTACCAAGCTCATGCATTTTCTTTGCAGAGCCCTCTAGTCTCAAGTCTTCAGACACCAGCATCTTTGATAGTAACGTGCCTTCAAACAAGAGCAGCTTTAGTCGAGGAGATGAGAGACGGCATGAAGCTGCAGTCCCTCCCCTTGCTGTTTCTAGCTCTAGGCCTGAAAAAAGAGATTCCAGAGTTTCTACAAGTTCGCAGGAACAGAAATCCACTAATGCCAGGTAAAGTCCAGTGTCTGCTGTGGTCAGATAGGCGTGTGAATGTGACACCTATGTTAGATATTATGTCCATTAGTTCCTATTTCAGCAATTTCTGGAGATAGTGAAATGATCACAGATTAGTTACTTTTCTTGTCATTTGTTGCTGTTACAAAATCTTGTATTTGGAACATCTTGTATTTGGCTCAGAGTTCAGAAGGCTCTCAGTTCCTCACAGCTGTGGAAGCAGGATAGATAGAGTTCATGGTAGCAAAAGCATATGAAAGAGATTTCTAATATCATAGGGGACGAGGAAGCAAAGAAACCTAAACCAGAACCTGGGTTGGATATTATCAGCAAAAGTTTGTTCTTAGACACTCATGACCTATATTGACCAATTGGGCCCTGAGTCTTAAAAGGATCCATAGCCTTTAAAGTAGCATAGTGAACTAGGAATCTAGTATTTAACACATGAGCATGTATGGGACATTCCAGATTTGTTATTTTGTTTTTATGTGCATAGGTGTTCTGTCTGCATATATGTCAGTGAACCCTGTGCATGCCTCGTGCCTCTTGAGGCCAGAAGAAGGCATTGGATCCCCTTGCACTGGAATTACAGATGGTTGTAAGCCAGTGTGGGTGCTGGGAATGGAACCCAGGTCCTCTGGAAGACCAGATAGTGCTCTGGCCATCTCCCCAGCCCCCTCCATGTTCAGACCATAACAGATCGTGAGCAAGTTTTTGAATAAACTAATGGTGACCAGAGTATGATTTTTTTTTTATTTTAAATGTAATAAATAAAAGTATAAAGTATGAGGGCTAGGAATGGTGGTATAAGCATTTAATTTTTTTTATTTGATTTTTTTATTGTTTAGTATTTTGCCAGTATGTATGTCTGTGTACCGTGCTCTTGTAGCACCCATGGAGTTCTTCAGAGGTTTGCAGCCACTGGAACTGGAGTTACACATAGCTGTTAGTTGCAGTGTGAGTGTTGGGAACCAAACCTGGATCATCTACAAGAGTTCTGAATCACTGAGCTATCCCTCCAGTCCTGGTACAAGCCTTTAGTCCCAGCACTTGGGAGGTAGAGACAGATGGATGGATCTTAAGTCAGCCAGAGGTACATAGGAAGACACTGTCTCAGAAAAAGAAAGAAAAGAAAAATTAATAGATGAATATGATTTGAAAACAATTTGAATATTAAAAAAACCTTCCATATTTTTCTCATTAAAATTTTTTTGAGTAAACATTCTTTGAAGTTTTCAGAATAATAATGCTTTGGTTTTGTTGAAATGCTTTGCTTTATTTTGTCTTACTAGGCATTCTTATGATGACGGAGCTTCAACCCGGCTAATGTCAACAGTGAAACCTCTGAGGGAGCCAGCACCCTCTGAAGATGTGATCGATATCAAGCCAGAACCAGATGATCTCATTGATGAAGACCTCAATTTTGTGCAGGAGAATCCCTTATCTCAGAAAAAACCTACAGTGACACTTACGTATGGTTCTTGTCGCCCTTCTATTGAAATTTATCGACCACCTGCAAGTAGAAATGCAGACACCAGCACTCATATAAACAGGCTGCAACTTCATCAGCAGCAAAACAGTACTCACGCTGCCAAGCAGCTGGATGTGCAGAGCAGCCAGGTGTACGAAGCAGGACGCTTATGTGAACCAGAAGTGCTGAGCAGCGTAGACGACACTTACAGCCCCTTCTTCAGAAACAACTTGGATAAGATGAGTATTGAGGTTTGTATAGATTTTATATAGATTTTTGTAAGATGAGTATTGAGGTTTGTATAGATTTTATATAGATTTTTGCTTAACCAAGCTAGAAACTGACAGTTGTTGATTCCAGATGTAACCTAAGCAACTAAACACATTGCATGTTTATTTTAAATAGTGTCTTCTCTTGTATAGGGATTTTTATGTCATGCACATGTGCCTTGTAATTTTAGCAATTTGAGTTAGTTTTACCCTTCTTTGTCTTTCTGATATCCATGCAGATAAGTCCATTTTAGACTTAAGCAACCAAAAAACTCAGTTTGAATAGTTTATCTAACAGTGCTATGTGTAACCATTATAAAATAAATTGAAAGTTCTTTTGTCTTAGCTATTCGAAGAGATATTTTCCTTTGTTTTACAAGAAACCCATCCCTTTCAAGTCTTAAAGTCATCTTAAAATGAAAACAAATATTTTTGTGATAGAACTTTGTTTTCACTGCAAGATAAGCTTACATGTATCTCATTATAGGACGAAAACTTTCGGAAGAGAAAGTTGCCTGTGGTAAGTTCAGTTGTAAAAGTAAAAAGATTCAGTCATGATGGAGAAGAGGAGGAGGAAGATGAGGATTATGGCTCCCGGATAGGAAGTTTGTCCAGCAGTGTGTCGGTGCCTGCAAAGCCTGAGAGGAGGTACCTGGGTATAGCTGTAAATTAATCTTCAACTGCTTGATGTGGCTGCAGAGTTTTTTGTGGCTTGGGCAGTGTTGGGAAAGAAACCTGGGGACTGCATGCTAATACTAGCTGGATAGGTGCCCTGGTAAATGACTTGCTTAAAATTGGAGAGAATTGCAAAGACTAGAAATTAATGAGGGAGAAAAATGTTAATAAGACATTTTTTTAAAAAGCTATAGGGTTCTAATCTAATTGACATGTTCTAGAAACTATACTGTGTTTAAAACAGAAGCTATATAGTAACAGCATAATAGAAGGTTAGCATGTAAAGAATTGAAATTTAAAACTCATAAAAATACCTTTTCTTAAAACTCTTTTAGACCTTCTCTTCCACCTTCTAAACAAGCTAACAAGAACCTAATTTTGAAGGCTATCTCTGAAGCTCAAGAGTCTGTCACAAAAACAACTAACTATTCTGCAGGTAATTTCAATGTGTCTGTTTTTACCAGTAAGAGATTGCTTCCGGGCTGGAGAGATGGCTCAGTGGGTAAGAGCATTGCCTGCTCTTCCAAAGGTCCTGAGTTTAATTCCCGGCAACCACATGGTGGCTCACAGCCATCTGTAATGATGTCTGGCGCCCTCTTCTGGCCTGCAGACATACACACAGACAGAATATTGTATACATAATAAATAAATAAATAAATAAATATTTAAAAAAAAAGAGATTGCTTCCTTAGACTGAGCTTGCTTGTCTTAATGTTTAAAATAAAAAGGCTCCTGCCAGATACAAAGGCCAGAAGGAAAGTCTTCCAGAAAATGGCTTTAGAGGTTTCAGCGGTTGGAGAGGCTGTTAGAGGAGTTCTTTCTTGGAGCTCTGTTTTCATATGCATAAACTAGATAATACCCACAAATTATACAGGGAATTTTGAGAAAGTTCATGGCTTTCTTATTAACATTTAGCTCATATTATGTATGTGCTTTTGTAGAAAAGAACAAAATTGGACAATAACAAGTTGCTGAAACTAGAGAAATTTTTTGTTTACTTTTGCCATGCAGCAGATTGAATTCATATGCTTGGAAAGCCCTGTTCCACTGAACCACACTCCCAGACCCAAACAAGAAATTTCTTTAAAACTACTATATAAATAGACCAGTCTCTTTTCCCTTGATGGGACCTTGTAATAGAATGTAAAACAGAGAATTGTTAGTTTTTACCCTAATTATAACAGAAGCACTAAAATCATTTGGGGTCACATACTTGGTGTCAAGTGTTTATAACAAAACTTTCTTACAGAAGACTCATTCTAAAATGCAAGGCAGTCAGTATTGTTTTGTGCTTCTGCTGCATTCTGGACTTGTTCATCTGCTGAAGCTAGTGGAGAATTTTGTGATAGAAATTGCCAACTCTGAAATACAAGTTTTTATGTGAATTTGGTGGACGTTCTTAGAGCTTTCTTGTACTTGCCCTTTGTCACCCATGACCTTTTCTGGAAGCGAAGTAAATGATTCTTGGTACTCACCTTCTGCTTCTCCTCATCACTCATTTAAACTTGAGCATACAGCATTAAATAGATTTGGGGTGGTCAGGAGAAGACGAGCGTGTGCTCCAACAGTCTGCCTTTACGTTCTGCTGGGAGAGCAGTGACAATTGCTAAGAATAAGGATTAGAGAGTTCCCGTGACCTTGACATTCCTTGCTTTGTACACTTTTTTTTTCACATTTTTGAGTATTTTGCTAGAGTCCATAAAAGTGCATTGGATCCCCTAGAGGTAGAGTTACTGATGGTTGTGAGCCACCATTTGGGTGCTAGGAATCCAACTCTAGTCCTTTGAAAGAGCAGCTGTCTGAGCCAGGCGGTGGTGCAGGCCTTTAATTCCAGCAGGCAGATCTCTCTGACTTCGAGGCCAGCCTGGTCTACAAGAGCTAGTTCTAAGGACAGACACCAAATCTACAGAGAAACCTTGTCTAAAAAACCAAAAGAAAGGGAAAAAAGAGCATCTGTACAGAAATTAATATGCCTTCCTACTGAGGAATCATGCCAGATACTCAAGCGTGAATAGAAGGAGGTCTGTATTCTTTCTGGCTAATGCACAAAATGGGACCAGCTTTAAACAGAACGTTTTACTAGCTTTATAGCTATGCCTTAGGCTTATGCATTCTGTGTGTGCTGTCATCCTTAAATCTCATCAGTTCCCGCCTCTAAGTCACACTTGGAACAATTTAAACAGGCTACATACAAGTCTGGCCATTTGGACAAATGGAAAATTTACACAGCAAAAGTATTGTCACAGTTACTTAAGTATATCTGTGTTTTGTGTCTGTCCCATTCACCCATAGTAGGTTATTGAGGGTCATTCTGCCCCATGGCAGAATTAAACTTTTCCTGGAAAGAACCAGGACTTGATGGCAGTTTGGGACTTAATGGGGAATGCTATTCAGTTCCCAGTGCTTGCCATTGGAGACCTGTTCTTTGAAATAGGGATGAGCCTAAGGGCAGGTTAAGGTGATTTCCTTTTGCTTTTGGAAGTAGAGGTAACTGGAAGCATATCAGTGAACAAATCTTTTGGGGAGAAGTTTTTTTGTTTGTTTCATTTGAAACAGATTCCTATTATGTAGCTAAGACTGTCCTGGAACTCATTTTGTAGACCAGGCTGACCTGGAACCCAGCAAAGAGATCTGCCTGTCTCTACCTCCCAAGTTCTGGGATTAGAGCTATGTGCCACAACACGAGAATCTTAGTGAACAAATTGTTCACTAAAAAGTAATAGAAACATTTCTTGGCAAACCTAAATTTTAATTATGTTACACGTATAAAATTGTCCTTTCCACAGCTTCTAACAAGTCTAATCAGTATACTAAGTTTTGAGTTATATTGGTGGTACCTCTCCTTGAGCTTCTTTGTGCAGCTTATTACCCAAGCAAGTTTAGTAGATCCTGTATAGCATAAATTTATTGCTAACAGTTTCTTCTAGATCACAGCCAGTGCTCTTAACAACCGTCTCTCTATTTCACAAGTAGACTATTAGGCTGTAGAGATGATTTGGCACTGGCTGTTCTTCCAAAGGATCTGGGTTTAATCCCAGTACCTATTTCGTTGCTCAGAACCATCCATAACTCTCCTGACCTCCACAAAGGCTCCAGGCCTGCACGTAGGTACACATACATACATATTGGCAAGACACATAATTCTAAAAAGGAAATTTAGAAAGTAGTTGGAGATTCCCACATTTTAAGAAATAACGTTAAGCCTGGTTGTGCATGCCTGTAATCCTAGCACATGGGAAATAGAGGCAAGAGATTAAGATAATTTTCAATTTAGTGAATTTGAGACCAGCCTGATAGCTCAGCGGTTAAGAGCACTGCCTGCTCTTCCAAAGGTCCTGAGTTCAATTGCCAGCAACCACATGGTGGCTCAAAGCCATTTGTAATAAGATCTGGTGCCCTCTTGAGGAAGAGGCCTGATTGTCCTCATCTACTTACACTATGAAACCCACTATGGACAAGTTCAACAGAACCGCCATATATGGGCTGCCCATGCATTGCCAGGGCATAAATTTCATTTTCATTTCATTTTCTGGTCTATAGTGAGACCTTGTCGCAAAAGAACTTTTAAAAAATAGCATTAAAATATTCTTTACTTATTTATGTTACAGTTTGAAATCACTGTAAGACCCTGTCATTGCATTTGATTTAAAACGACTACATACGTGATAAATTGTATTGTGACATATAGTTTTTGTTTTGGGTTTTTGAAGCAGGCCTTCACTATGTGTAGTTCAGTCTGGTCCAGAACTCATTGTAGATTCATTGCCTCAACCTCTTTAGTGCTGAGACTCAAGCTTTAGATGCTGTTTACATAGAAGCAAGGCAAATAACTTGAATGTCTTTCTTGGGAATATTATAAGAAAAACTAGTTTCTTTGTTCTGAACTCCATAACTAATCTGAACCCAAGGATAGCATTCCAGTGTTGTTAACTGTGACGTTCTGAAGTAGTAACCATGATTATATGTTTGTTTCTTTTGTTTTTATGTGAAGTTCCACAGAAACAGACACTTCCAGTTGCTCCCAGAACTCGAACTTCTCAAGAAGAATTGCTAGCAGAAATGGTCCAGGGGCAAAGCAGGGCCCCCAGAATAAGTCCTCCTGTTAAAGAGGAGGAAGCAAAAGGAGATGGTACAGAAAAAATTCAAGGTAAGAGTTAACCATTTTATTTACACTTTATCCTTGGGATACTAAATATTTTCAAATAAGTTTTTATGGAATATTATTTGCATTATGAAGAAAGTGACAAATTGTGTACACAAAGAATGAGATCTTGTAGAGAACTCAATGCTTTTCAGACACTTTAAAGTTTTTATAATGAAAAACTGAATGTTCTCAAAAGTAGAGAGATTGTTGGTGAACTGCCTTGACTGTATCCCCAGCCTTAATCATTAAAGATTTTTCTCAGGATTAGAATAGTCCTACTCACAGATTCATTAATATGTGTTTGTCTAGTAAATGTGTAGGCGTCTGGAAGTGCACGCTTGTAAAGGTCCATTAGAGCCTGTGGGGCTGGTTTTCTCCTTCCACCATGTGGGTTTTGCGGTTCCAGCTCTAGTTACCTGGTTTGGCACAAAGTGCCTTCACCTGCTAAACCATCTCTCTAGCCTTTCTTTATCTGTCTGCTGTCCCTACTCCTATTCCTCTACCTTAAAATCTCAAGTTTCCTTGAAACTTCCTCCTAGCATCCTGTCGCAGTGTCTTTTCCTATTTGTCTTGGTGGCGCTGGTTTGGCTTCGATGCCTGACGCCTTGGAAACAGTAGCTTTCACTAATTGTTGTACTTCCTTTTTCTTTTTTTTTTTTTTTGGTTTTTCGAGACAGGGTTTCTCTGTGGTTTTGGAGCCTGTCCTGGAACTAGCTCTGTAGACCAGGCTGGTCTCGAACTCACAGAGATCCGCCTGCCTCTGCCTCCCGAGTGCTGGGATTAAAGGCGTGCGCCACCACCGCCCGACTGTACTTCTTTTTTCATTTTTATTTCTACTGCCTCCTTTTTTTTTCACCTTCTTTCCACCCAAGCTTCTACATACCAAAGTGCAACTCTGTCGTGTGACTTGGTATGTCTCCCTACTCTGTCCCATCTTTATTGCCCAGTATTGACGCCATTATTGGATCTTCCACAGCTGTGTTAATGGGCCTTTGGGTGTGCTTGCTTCTCTGCTACTTCCATACCTATTCTTTCCATTTACAAAAGAAGAGACTGAAGTGTGTTTCTTTTATCACTTTTTCTATTAAGGTCATATGTAAAGGGGCATCAGTATCTTCAGTGTCTTTACTGAACATTTTCTTAAATATATTTTTAGAGATGCATACACTGTATTTTTTTTTTATTGTATTTAATCTACATTCTTTCCCCAATGTCTCCCATATTCCATTCCCAACTTTGTCTTTTTGTTTGTTTTTTTGTTTTAAATAGCCCCCTGGTTCTAATTTGTGCTGCCTGTATACTAATAGGTGGCAGATTATCTACTGAAAGTTAGTCAGCCTACGTACCAGAGGTCATACCCTTAAAAGAAAAGTGACTCTCCCTCAGAAACCATTATCTTCTCAGTAGCTCTTCAGCTAGGAGTCAGGGCTTGTGAACCACTCCTTGTTTCTGTCAGGAATGGTTATTGGATTAATCTTGTGCAGGCAGCTGGAGCAGCGCTGTGACTTCATGGGTATAGTTATGCTGGCATGTCCAGAACACAGTTTTGTTCTGTCTGTCTTTAAAATATGTACTTACTACCTCTGTAATTATTACTCTATCAGCTGCTGTCTATGACTTGCCTAGATTATTGGGATGATAGCCTTCCAAATCTGTGCCTTCTTTCTCATTCTCTTTAAATTTTTAACATTAAAATCACATCATTTCTTCCTTATTCTTTTGAACAGAAATCACTGCTCCTCTACTGAAAACCCCCTGGTGGTCTTTTTTTCACTCCAGTTTTCCACCAGCGCCTTCCCTGGCCTTATCGGCTACCTCCCTATCACTCCCCTCTGATACCCTGTTTCCCATGTATCTCTGTCTCTTTTCCAGTTCCACATCTTCATACTCGCCCCCCACTATACTACCAAAAATCCCTTTTCTCCAGCAGGTATATGAAAATTATGTCATTGTTCTGTTTTGAAATCTATACTCAGGAAGTTCATTTGAGACCTTGTGTTATGTCTGCAGCCAGTATTTGCCCATCTTTTTTCTACTCTCAGGGGTTGTTGAAACCTTGTCTGTTATGATCCTGTCCCTCACTCCCTTCTTTAAATCAGTGATCATATTTTTTAACTGTACAATATCGGTGGTCATTTTAGAGTATATATACTTATATATCTTAATGTATACATTGTGATGTTGAGCATAGTAATCTAAAAGTGATAGTATTACTATTAGTATTAAGTATTATTAATTTAATTGAAGCTTTAATATTTTCTTTGGTATCTCAGTGAATAATGTGCATACAGTGCTACATTTAGAGATGTGTTCCTGTTTAAGTGCTTTGCTTTGTCTTTATGGGCTCTCCAGAAGAAATAACTGTAAATGAACATGCAAATACTTTTAAATATGTGATGGGTTCTATTCCAATAAACCTATGCTTCTTGTTTTTCTTTATCTTTTTTTCTTTGAGACGGGGTCTCGCTGTGTAACTCTGGCTGTCCTAGAACTATGTAGACCAGGCTGGCCTCAAACTCAGAGATCCCACCTGTCTTTGCTTCACTAGTGCTGGGGTTAAATTAAGGGTGTACATCACTGTGCCCAGCTAAACCCATGTCTTTTGAAAATATTTGTCATAAATTCCTTGTAGACTGCCAGGTGGTCCAACACTCAGGAGGCAGAGGCAGTCGGATCTCTGTGAGTTCAAGGCCAGCCTGATGTACAGAGTGAGTTCCAGGACAGACTCCAGAGCTACACAGAGAAACCCTGTCTCAGGGGAAAGGAAAAAAAAAGTTCGCCTAGATGGCAGGCTTGGTGATACATGCTTGTAATACCAGATACTTGAGAGGCTAAAGTAGGAGGCATGCAAATTAGTGCTTCCCTGGGCAACTTAAGACTGTCTCAGAATGAAAAGTGAAAATGCTGAGGTTATGTCTCAGTGGTGGGGTGTCTGCATGAAGCTTTAGGATCAGTCAGCCTCACATATGTAGCTTTCTTTTAACCTGTTTAGATAACTTAGTGTTACTCAATTTTGGTTGGACAAAATTATCTGATACAGGGTTTCTATTCAGTGTAACGTAGAGTAGTAACTGTAAGTATACAGCATTAACTGTCTACACTTGTGATCAGACACCATCATAAAACACATGGCTTAATGCCTCAGCTGCCCAACATTATAAGAGATTATCTTATACTTAACAGTAGGCTAAGAATAGTCATATAGTCATAGCGCAGTGTATTCTGAGTGTGTATTACTTTCACACCTTGTAAAGTTGAGAAAATGGAAGTCATTAACGATCATAAGGTGGGCGCCTGTGTACTTGATATGTCCTACTGGACAGGAAGCACTGGAAGATTGTTACTAAAGAGGAGTGTTGTGTTCTGAGGAAGGAAACTCACACCCACTTTTCTCAACTGCCCTGCTTGAAGGTAAGCATTGAAAAGTTTTGTATTATGTGGTATTATAGGCAGTTTCACATCTATGAACATTTGATGTTTGAGTGGTATTCTGTGTGTGCTTATGCACGTACATGCATATATACATTGAACAGTATACTGCATGGAGTTCTATAACTGTTTGCTCCATTTAACAGGTCATAGAGACAAGTACAGTAACATAGTAATTGCAAAGTTTTGGGGTGCTAAATCCAAGCCTTGCCCTTTACTAGCTGATACAAACCTTTCTTTGCCCTAATTTCCTAATCAGTGGCTAGGTATAACAATAATCTTACCTGCTTCACCATTATTTTAAAGAATGTATTAAGATATTCAGGTTTCTTTGTTAATGGACCTTTTTATGGGACTCTCTGGAAGAATTTTTTCAGTTTTCATGTAAAGCTGGCATGGGTACCACAAGCAATTCAAGGGTCATCTGCTAGGCTATTGAGTACTTTGTTTCTGTGTGATCTCTGTTAGGCCACTCTCCTGATGTTGTCTTCCTGGTAGCTTGCTGCCCTGGCGAATGAGCTGGTTTGCAGATAGTTCTTAATGGGGATATGCTGTTCTTAACATTGATCTGGATGTATCTGTCAGCTAGGTGATCTTAAATGCTATTAGAATTCAGAGCCTTATAAGTTTTGTACACTGTCTTTTATTTGAATTAAAATTTAAAGAGTTATATTAATTTATAGGTAAATAATGATATTTATATAACGATTGTTTTATATGTTTGCTTCAACAGTTAGTTGTCTTTTGAGATAAGGATTCTTTTAATGTAGCCCTGGCTGTCCTGGAACTCTGTAGACCAGGCCGACCTTAAACTCAGAGCTCCACTTGCATCTGCCTCCTGAGTGTTTTAGTTTAAAGGTGTGTGCTGCCATCACCCAGCTCTTTTTTTTTTCTATAATTATGATCTGTAGCTATTTGACTAGCAAACCAAAGACTATAATTTTAGGGGCGTGTCTTTCTTCCTTTCTTTCCTTTCTTTCTTTCTTTCTTTCTTTCTTTCTTTCTTTCTTTCTTTCTTTCTTTCTTTCTTTCTTTCTTTCTCTTTTCAAAACCAATTTGTGCTGCCCCAAACATTCTTAGATTTGTGGTCTTCTAATGAAGCCTTACTGGGGACTATACTCTTAAAGAAAACTGACTGTGCCTTTCTCTTGCCAGAGGTAGGATTTTGTTCCTCCCCTCTCCATACTGGAATTTGGTCTGGTTTGGGCTCAGTATCTCAACCACTGTAGCAATGTAATTGGTTACTCCCATGTAGTTTGCACCCATAGGCATGTCTTGCCAGGCATTGGTTATTGTTGTAGTTTCCAGAGTTTATATATAATTGATTACTTTTCTCCTTTGGTGCATGGTATGAAACTAGCCAGGAAGAATAAAACTTGAGTTGTGAACCAACTTGATTTGATCGTGTCCTGTGACTCAAGAATGTGGTATCTTCAGCTATAGGGTCTTACCATCAAGTTCTGGGCAGTAGCTAAGAGCATTGACAATAACCTGTAATGTTACTGGCCAGTAACTCCAAAAGAAGTAACTCATTCCTGGCACCAAGTTTTGTTAGTCTCTGGTGTTGAGTAGGAACATTGCTTTGTTAACGAAGTGACTTCATTTTAACTCTGAGCTAGCAAACATGGTGATAGAGATTTCCATGTGTCTTTTTTTGAAAGGTCTTTATTGTCATTTATCTCTCCCATACTCCTCTACCTTGCCATCTGCTCCTTTACCCCACATTAATCCTTCCTGTTCTGTTATTTCACTTTAATCCTTTATAGTAGTCCATTCTATCTCTTCTTCCTCCTTCAAAGTTCCTCTCCATGGCTCCTTAGTAATTTCCTGACCTCTATGAAACACACATATCTGAAGATTCAAAGTTAATGTCTACAGATGGAAGAAAATGTAGTATTTGGCTTTCTAGGACTGGGTACCTCATAAGGATTGTTTCCAGCTTTAAAAGATTTTCCATGTAAATGATTTGGAAAACTTAATCGCCAGTAAGGTAGCTGGTGTAATTTATTTTAAAATGCTGCAAA